>NC_134540.1:60856768-61159798 GCF_050624435.1 Tenrec ecaudatus | reverse complement strand
TATCCATGTCTTCCAGGTTTCTGAATTCATTAGAATACAAACCTTCATAGTACTTTGTGATTATCCTTTTTATCTCATTGGGGTCTGTTGTTATTGCCCCCGATTCATCTCTTATCCTGGCTATTGATGATTGTTCCTTTCTATCTTTGGTAAGCTTTGCCAGGGGAGTGTCAATTTTATTAATTCGTTCATAAAACCAGCTTCTAGTTGCGTTAATCCTTTGCATTGTTCTTTTGTCTTCCCACTGGTTTAACTCCGCCCTGATTTTTATTATTTCTTTTCTCTTGCTATTGGAGGGGTAGTTCTGTTGACTCTGTTCTAGTTGTTGGAGGTTTTGTGTTAACATATCTGTCATACGCCTTTCTTCTTTTTTCATGTATGCATTCAGTGATATCAAGCTACCTCTGATAACTGCCTTTGCAGTGTCCCATAAGTTTTGATATGTTGTATGCTCGTTCTCATTAGTTTCTAGAAATTTCCTGATATCCTCTCTGATCTGGACCTTAACCCATTCATGTCGCAGGAGATCGTTGTTTATTCTCCAATTGGTGACCCTTGCTTTTCTGGGTGCCCTCCTATTAATCTCCAGCTTTATGGCATGGTGGTCTGAGAAAGACGTCTGGATAATATCTATGTGTTTGAATTTACTCAGGCTGGCCTTGTGCCCCAGCATGTGATCTATTCTTGAGAAAGATCCGTGTGGATTGGAGAAGAATGTGAAACCTTTTGCTTTTGGATGAAAGGCTCTATAGATGTCTATCAGGCCCTGTTGCCTAATTACATTGTTTAGCTCTCTGGCCTCTTTGCTGAGCTTCTTTCCCTGTGACCTGTCTTTCTCTGATAGTGGAGTGTTGAAGTCCCCCACTATTATTGTTGTTTCCGTGATTTCTTCTGTCATTTTTTTAATAGTTTGTTTGACGAAATTTGCCGCACCATTATTAGGTGCGTAAATATTCAGTATGCTTATTGCTTCCTGGTTTACTGAGCCTTTGAGCATTATGTAATGTCCCTCTTTGTCTCTTTTTATGTTTTGGATCTTGAGATCCATTTTGTCGGAGATTAAGATAGCCACTCCTGCCTTCCTGGAGTTACCATTTGCTTGGTAAACTTTCTTCCAGCCCTTTATTCTCAGCATATGCTTGTCTGCTTGCTTAAGGTGTGTCTCTTGCAGGCAGCAGATTGATGGGTTATGTTTTCTAATCCAATCCTCCAGCCTCTTTCTTTTAACATATGAATTGAGCCCATTTGTATTCAAAGTGATTATTACAATCTCTGGCTTCATGGTTGCCATATTCTGTTTTGTGTTTTGGGTCTTTGCCTATCTTCCTTCATATCAGTGTACTGCGTTTGAGTGGAGGGTTTCTATCCTGTCCTCTTTTCCATCTGAGACCGTGTTGTCCTGGTACGTGTTGCTGGCATGTTGGCTTCTAGATGGAGATGGGCTATATGGTGGTCTCCTAGAGGTTCTAGTTGGAGCTTGATCTTCTGGCCATAGTGAGTCAGCCAGTATGTTCTGCAGGGTCGGGTGACTTGCAGTATATTTTTTGAGTTCTTCCTTGTCCTGGAAGACCCTTATCTTACCCTCTATCTTAATGGATAACTTGGCAGGGTATAGGATTCTGGGGGAGGCATTTTTATCTTTCAGAATTTGGAAGATGCTGCTCCATTCTCTCCTCCTCTTCATGGTTTCAGCTGATAAGTCTGAGCATACCCTTACCTGCGCTCCTTTGTATGTGACTGTCTTCCTTTCTCTTGATGCTCGTAGAATTTTCTCTTTTTCCTCTAAGTTGGATAATTTTACAATTATATGCCTTGGCGTGTTCTTCTTGGTGTTTAGCTTAGCCGGCGTCCTCTCTGCTTCCTGTATGAGAGTCGGATTCTCCTTTGTTAGGTTGGGGAAATTTTCTTCCAGGAATTCCTTTGCTATCTTGGCGGTCGATTTTTGTGTTATGTTGTGTTCCGGTAGACCGATTATTCGAATATTATTCCTCTTCATAGCATCTGTCATTGATCTCAGGCTGTCTTCTGTTTCTTTAATTTTCCTATCTGATTGTTTTTCTCGCTTGCTTCGTTTGGTTTGAGCGTCCTCGAGTTCACTGATACGGTTCTCAGCCTCCTCAAGCCTAGATATAGCTTCTGTGACCTTTTGTGTGGCCTCTGCTACCTCCTCTGTTAGTTTCTGCAGTTCCTTTTGGTGGATAGTATTCATCCCCTCTATTGTGGACTTCATCCCCTCTATTGTGCATTTCATCCCTTCTATCGTTGCATCCTTATTTTGGTTTGCTTCTCTTAGCTCCTGTATTACTGCAAGCAGAGTTCTGAAGATTTCCTTTTGTGGCTGATCTATATCTGTTTCTTCTATGAGTGACGTTAGGTCTGTTAAAGTGCCTCGTTTTTCTGATTTTTTTGTTGGGAGTGATGTGGTCTGTTGATTTTTCCTTGATCCTTTAATAGGCCCCATGCTTCTGGGAGACAGGAGTAACCTTATTGTGTGGAGGCTCAGGCCACTGTGCCGTCTCCTGGGGTGGCTGGGGCGGGCTGCGGCAGGCATAGGGCTGGCACTGGGGACCCAACAGGGCCCCAGGTGGTGAGAGCTGGCTGGAGCTCACTGACGGCTCCTCAGGGACTGCAAAGCCGAGACCCAGGCTCCACTGCAGGTGGAGTGTTTGATCTGCCCGGGCTGTGAGCGGGCGTGGGGAGGCCCCTTGGATAGCTGCACAGGCAGCTGCGGGACACTGCAGGGAACAATGGTGTTCGCTCTCCGCCCTTTTGGCGCGAAACCGCGGGGGGTAATGGCGCCGGCAAAGGAGGCTTGGCGCGAAACCGCAGGGGGCAATGGCGCCCTTCTTCTGCTCAGGCTCAGAGTCGCGGGTGCCGGGGTCCCCTCAGCACCCTGGGGAGGGCACCTACTCTTGTGCCTTGCGCAGGGGGGGGCCCTTGGTGGGCAGACTCAGCAGCGCGGGGCGCGGCGCTCCGCGGAAGCTCAGGGTCCGGGACAGGCGCGGGTTGGGCTATGGCTCCTGTTGGCGGGAAGTGCTCAGCACAGGGTCCCCGCCAGGAGTGGAGCTGGCGCTAGGCTGCCAGGGGCTGGCGGGGGTGGGAGGCCAGCGCACGGAGGGCAGGTGGAGAGGTCCGCGGCAGCGGTGCGGGTGGATGGTCCCCCGTGGGGGTCGCCAGACAACCTGCGGGTCCGCTCCCCTGAGCTTGGATGAATGGAGGGAGGGACGTGGGCCCGAGGGCAGATCGCTGCCCTGCGGGGAGAGGGGAACTGCGGGAGAGGAAAGCTTCTCTCCCAGTGGAGATCCGCGAGTGGGGAGTGGGGAGTGGGCCGCTGGAGTAGGCAGGGCAGGCAAGTGGCTCTGGGCTGGCGTCCGGTTTGGGGATGGAGCCTAAGCCGGTCGCCAGTGAGCTCACGGCAGCTTAGTGGCCAGAGATGTCCCACTAGTCCGGTCCTCTTTCACCTAGACCCCTGCTCCGGACAAATACGTGGGGTAGGACTGGGGTGCTGTCCCAGGGGGATATTTCACTCACCAGACTCTTACTATTCAGCTACCTGGTCGCCAATCCCGCTTTGTTTGGAGGAGCTCTCAGAGTATGCGGGTGTCCCTGTCGGCCATCTTCCCCCTCTCTCTATGATCCCAATTTTTCTAGATTGATAATTTGCACATTTGAAGTTCCAGTTATTAGCAGATTTTCACAACTGTTTCTCCTTACCTTGAGTCATGCCCCATCAGTGAATGAAGATCCAGAAGACGCCACCCCACAGGCTTCATGTGACTCCGCCAATTCATTTTTATTTGTAATTTGTTACAGAAGACAGCATCCTCTTTCCTCAGAGCAGCTGTTGAGTTTGAACTGTTGATGTAATATTTGTAGCCCAATGCATACCTCACAGCACTACCAGGTCTCCTAAGCACCTAAAATCTTCCACCCAATACATAATCTGAACCCTCAAATATATCTTCTCTATATAATATATACCATTCCCTGTGCTAACTCCTACATTAACCATTAGATACAATTAGCTTTCCCAGTTACAGAGCTTTACCCCATACATATGCAATCCCTTAACATTATAGTATATCTAATGTAAAAAGGAGAGGTATAACTTTTCATTTAATATAGTATTTTAATATTTAATAGTTTTACATCCATCTCAAGTTTATTCATTTTTATGCTGCTTAATATTCCATCATGTGAATATGTTATTTTTTCTACTGTCTCCTTTGTAGCCTTTTGGATTATGTGGTAGGCTTTCCATGAGGATATTATTGATCCATACATCACAGTATTCATATTCATGTGTAATATCCCTTTAAGTAGAACATCGCAAACATGATGTCATTTAAAGAACAGGTTATAAGAAGACTGTGTCTTCTGTTTTCCTTTTCCTCGTTTTTGTAATACACACTCTGGGGTGAAATAAGCTTCCATACATTCAGTAACTCTAGATTCACATGATAGAAAACTAGCATGGTACCCAGTAGTCACCTGACTGACGATAGTCAGATGAGTGAGATTAGAAGCAGGTTCCAGCCTGAGTGTGAAGATGACTACAGACTCATTCACTATTACATTGACCACAGTGTTTTGAGTGATCCTGTGTCAACCACATCTTGATAGGTACTGTGAGCTAACAAACTTAATTTTCTTTAAATAATTATATTTTGGATAATTGATTGCACCATTTTAGATAAATAATAAAGATTGTTTCCCAGGTATATTAGTATGAACAATGATGACATAAACACTCCTGGACCTATCTTTTGAGGCATATGTACAAGCGATTTTCCCGTGTGGATATAACTCCCAATAACGGAAATTATTGAGTCATGAGGCAAATGAATATTCAACTTTAGAAAGTAATCTACATTCAAACTATGATATATAAATCACTTCACCACCCAGAGTATATAATCTAAGCATTAGATCCATACCGCCAACTCCAACGCGGACTCTCCTTTTGTAGACACCTGTTAGAAGTAGATTATCAAGTTCCGTAAAATTGATCTTAGTGCTGTTATTGAAATTCCATGATGATTACAATCATGAAATCATCTGAGGTGTTTCCACTCTATCGTAGGAGTCTAAATTAATTGTTATTGTTAAATGCCATCGATTTAGTTCAGACTCGGAGTGGCCCTGTGTACAACAGAACAAAACTGCAGGACCCTGGCCATCCTGACAGTAGTTCTTATGCTCAAGCCCAGTGGTGCAGCCACTCTGTCAATCCTTCTCACCGAGGGTCTTCTTTTTCACTGCCCTTCTGCTTTACAAAGGATCGTGTCCTTCTCCAGGATGTCTCATGATAGCGTGCCTAAGTTACCTGAGAAAAATGTCTAGTCCTCCTTGTCTCTAAAGAGAATTCTCGGTGTTCTTCTTCAAAGACACAAATGTTTGTTCTTTTGGCAGTCAATGATATTTTAAAAATTCTTTGCCAGCACTATCTATAATTCAAATTCATTGATTCTTCTTAAGGTTTCCTTATTTAGTGTTCAATTTTCACATGCATATGAAGTGATTGAAAATATCACGACTTGGATTAGGCTCATCTGAATCCTCAAAGGAACATCCTAGATTTTCAACATTTTAAAGAATTCAACCTAGATAAACTCTTCAGAACTAGAAATGGGAGTAATAATTCTCAGAGGTTATGAGAAAAAAGGGGGAGTGGGAAAAGGGGGAACTGATAACAATGATGACTGTATAGCCCCACTCAAGGGGAACAAATAACAGAATTGTAGGTGAACAGATACATTGGAAGGTGTAGGATACGGATATATATAATATATGTATAATATATATATATGATACTGGAAGATAGGGTATGGAAGGGAGGAGATAAAAGGGAGTTGATATCAAATAGTTCAAGAAGAAAGAAAATATTTTGAAATGGTTGGTAGCAGCAATTGTACAATTATGCTGGATCTAAGTGACTATGGATTGTTATAATATCTGTAAGACCTCCCAATAAAAAAGAAGAAGGAAAAAGAATTCTTGTGCAGCAGATTTACCCCCATACAATGTGTCTTTTGATCTGTAGACTGTGTCATTTGATCCATTGATTTGGACCTAAGCAAAAGGAAATGCTTGACTTCCCCATTTACCATGATGTTACACATCGGTCCAGTTGTCAGGATATTGTTCTTCTTTGCAGTGAACTGTAATCCATACTTAAGGCTGAAATTCCCGATTTTAACCAGCAAATATTTCATGTCCTTACTTTCAATAAGCAAGGTTGTGTCATCCACAAGTTGCAGATTTTTAGTAAGTCTTCCTTTAATCCTGATGTGCCAAAGTCTTATTCATATAACCCAGTTTCTCTGATTATTTGCTATGCATATGGTTCAAAAGTATAGTGAAAAGATATAACCCTGACCCACACTTTTCCTTATTTTAAATCATGAAATATGCCTTTGTTATATTTGCATAACTATCTATTGATCCATATACAAGTTCTCTATGAGCACAATCTATTTCTTATCCTTCTCAAGATTATCCATTTTTCTTTATGATCCAGGGTTGAATACATTGGTATAGCTGATAAAACACAAATAAACATATAGCTTATATTCTTTGCATTCAGCCAAGGTCAATTGTAGGTTAGCAATTATATCCCTTATTCCATGTTTATTTCTGAATTCAGACTGGACCTCTGACAGCTCCCTGTCAATGTATTACTGCAACCATTGGATGATGTTCAACAAAAATTTACTTGTATGCGATATAAATGATATCACATGTTCAGAATAATTTGAGCATTCTATTCAATAACCCTTCTTTGGAATAGGTGAAAATAGGAATGTTTTCAAGTCAGTTAGTTAAGTAGCTTCCTTCCAAATTTTGTGGCATAGATGAGTGACTGCTTCCAATGCTTCATCACTTTTTGAAATTTTTACATTGGGATTGCATTAATTCCTGGAGCCTTGCTCTTGGCTAATGCTTTCAGGGCAGTCGGAACTTCCTTTTTCAGGACTGTTAGTCCTGGTTCACTTATTACTTCCTGAAAGGGTGTAATTCGAACAGTGACTCTTTTCATCTTCTTTTGATGAGAATTTGGTACAAAGTGTTCTTTCCAGTGTTGGAGGTTTCCTGTATCATTCACTATCTTACCTGTAGAATCTTTCAATATTGCAGCTGCAGGCTTGATTTGTTTTTTTCTTGAGTTCTTTCTGTTTAAAATGTGCTGACCTTGTTCTCCATTCGTTTTTTCTACCTCTAGGTCTTGGCATTGCAATATATTACTTTGTCTTCTCAAGCTCCCCTTAAGCATTTTCTGTTCAGCTAATTTATTTCATCATTACTTCCATATACCTTATGATTAAAAGCAAGTTTCACAATCTCTTCTGACATCAACCTTCATCTTCTTTTTCTTTCCATTCTTTGTAAGTCTTGTACTCTATTCATGAGTGATGTTCTTGATGTCCTCCCACAGCTCATCAGATCTTCTCTCATTAGTGTTCAATAGAGCAAACCTATTTCTGAGACCATCTTGTAAGAGCAGCAAGAGCAACAGCATTTTTAACACTATTAAATTAAAAGTAAATGTCAAATTTCCCCAACATTTCTTTCTCATACAGATACATTATTTTCCCAGTAAGTTGTTAGGGCTGGCTTCATATCACTTTGAGAAACAGACAAAGGGTCAATATTTACTTTAGGAAATGTCTGAATGTATATAGGATTTCTCTTCTTAAGAATATATGAAGTATACATAAATTAACATATTTTATTTGAGCTTTATGACTTATGCAGTTAGAACTTTCACCTTCCATACTTACATAGTTTATTATCTACATCATTGCAATTATACCCTCCAACTGCCTTCATAAACATAACATCATTGTCTTCCTTAATATATGTTTACTATTCAGGAAAATATGATTTAAGGAAATTAAAATTATAAATAAAATTATTAGTTTAGTGATGTCTAGAAGATTCCATTTAAACATGGATGCTTTTGTTTAATTGTACAACATTGCATATAAACAAACTTTGTTTCTCTAATATTGGAAATATTTCACCATCTCTGAAATAGTATAACAATGATTCTTTTTAAATCTTAATTAGATACTTGCTGTGGTAGTTACCTCATCTGGTGTCAATTTAAGGATTAAGAGTGTAGGGGTGGAGTCGAGCCTGTCAATCAGGAGATAACCAATGAGACCTCTGTGTGGGCCTGGCTTTCTCCTGAGAATACTAGAAATTCTGGTTTATCCTCCTTGGAGGTGGGAGACACCTCTCTCTCACTCCCTTGGAGATGATTTACTGACAAGACACATTACACTATGTTAATAGACTCCATATCCTGGGACCCAGAAAAACCATGTGGAGGAAGACCCTTGCCAACACTGAGGTGCTTAAATGCCACTGGACCCACAGATTTCACAGCTACTTTATGGTGATAATCCAGCTTTTGGCATCATTGCATGTGTTTTAAGAGATTGAAGAGGACTTTATAGACTGGTATCAGACATATGGGCTAATATCGGACTTATGGGATTGGACTGGACCTGGCTGGATGCTTTATTAATATACAATTACCCTTTATATAAAACTTTCCCTTATATCCATATGAGTTTCTAAAGATTTGTTTCTCTAGTCTACCCAGACTATCACATCATGGAACCTTGAGAGTGGGGTACTAGAGAAAAAAATCATAAAGATGGATAGTTGATATTTGTTTGATTTCTCCCTCATGATAGTATTTCTTCTTTGGCTAGCCAGAGGTCAGATATATCCATGCAGCTTACCGTGTCATTTTCTGAAATTTGAAGTTTTCATGATTTGGAAGTTGAAGTTTTGATTATTTTGTTTGGTTGTAGTCTTTGGTTATTCCTGTATGAAATGGCAAAAATGAATGTTGTTAATATATATTTTGAGCTCAGGGGTAGAAATTCCTTTTTGAATTTCTCAGAAATCATGCTGCTTAGGGAAAATGGCTGAAAGAAGGTCAAAATGACTGACAGAAAGCCTGGCTCTGGTTTGATGCCCTCAGAGATCTAATCTAATATTTGGTACCAATTGAATAATTTAGATAAGGATTAAGATAAGCTAAATAAGGATTGAACTTGACTGCTTTAAGAATTGAGTTTAATATGTGATTCTACTTTGTTTATACTGATTTCTTCTGCTTATCATTGTGGATAGAAGGTTTTATATAAATGATTTGGGGAAGTTGGAAACTAGGGAGCTTGTAAGCCAACTTGCCTCAGGCCATTAATTTGATCTTTAAATGAGTTTAAGACAGGGCTGCAAAGAAGGCTTCTTAAATGCTTCTTTCTCACCCACTGTCATGATCCCAATTCTACTTTACAAATCTGGCTAGACCAGAGGATGTGCACTGGTACAGATAGGAACTGGAAACACAGGGAATCTTGGACAGATGAACCCCTCAGGACAAGTGATGACAATGGCAATGTTGGGAGGAAAGGTAAGGGGGAAAGGGGTAACAGGTTACATAAATCTGCATATGGCCTCTTCCCTGGGGCATGGACAGCAGAGAAGTGGGTGAGGTGAGACGTCAGACAGTGTAAGATATAACAAAATAATAATAATTTATAAATTATCAAGGGTTCATGGGGGAGTGGGAGAATGAGGAGTGGATACCAGGTGCTCAAGTAGAAAAGAAATGTTTTGAGAGTAATGAGGGAAACAAATGTACAAATGTGATTGACACAATGGATGTATGTGTGGATTGTGATAAGAGTTGTACGAGTCCCCTATAAAATGATTTATTTTTTTTAAAGAAAGAAGAAGACGGCTCTGAAAACATATGCCCCACCCAGTGCTTTGGAGTAGTCAGGATGCTTTTATTTTAAGAATCTTGCCTGATGGGCCACTATTGAGAGATTGAAGGGGGCAAAAAGGAAAATATTTGACTTTTAAACAAGTGGTTTTTGTCAGAATCAGGAAAATATCTGGAGCCCTGAAGAAACTCTGCTCTAGGACTGAACTGTTAACGGGATCCTGTGGGCAGACTGAAATCCTTGCTAGGTGACCACCTGGATCCATGTGTTGAGTGGAAGTGGAAGTAAAGCAGCAATAGAGAGACAGGTTGAGTCTGGTCGCTGACATTTGTCGACATGGTTTGTAGGAACTAGAAGAGAAGATGAGAGCTGGTTGACTGGTCTGACGTTCATCACCTCGCCCAAGGGGGCTAGGGTTTTTGAGAATCTGTGACGGGACCCATGGTCTAAAGGCAAGGCAGCCAATGGGAGCCTTGGTGAGGCTAGGAGAAGCCACCCACATGAACCAGAACCCAACCAGATAAATAATGTTTGAGCCTGTGAGCGGGTGCATATTGTTGCTAACATTACAGATGGCCTGTTCTCATTTGCCTTTGCTTATGGATGTGGATTTCACAAGTTTCCATCTGGAATGAAGATTCTTCATCTTAAAGGATGATTGTCTCCTCAGAGCACTGGTTGATGTCAGTGGGCAGTATAGAAACTGGATACCCAAAAGTGGGAGGATAGCGGCATGAAGTGGTTGGCTTACAAACTTTCATAGTTGGGAGAATATATTCATAGGATTTTGGGATTGATGGGTAGGTGTTACTTAACTGTAATTGTTAGGCACAGGATATTTTTGCTTCATTCGCTGATAGAATTTTATGTTTAAGTGAGGGTGGCACATTTTGGAATTGTATGCTTTTTGTTTTTATCCTATTAGGTACAGATATGGTTTTATTATTGTTTGTTTAAAAATTATACATGGATAAAGAATTATGTGAAAGTTTCAAATTGACAAGGGGTGGTCTGTGGTAGTTACCTGATCTGGGGTCAATTTGAAATTTAAGAGTGTAGGGATGGAGTCTAAGATGTCAATCTGGAGCTAGCCAATGTGACCTCTTTGTGAGCATGGCTCTCTCCTGGGAATTCTGGTAAATTTGGTTTATCCTCCTTGGAAGTGGGAGACACCTCTCTCTCACTCCCTTGGAGACGCCTTACTGACAAGACATATTGCACTGTTCTGATTGACTCCGTGCCCTGGGAACCAAAGAAACCACATGGAGGGAGACCCTTGCCAGCAGGGAGATGCTTAAATGTCGTTGGACCCATAAAACTTCACACTGGAGGCTGTCGGTGGTGGCGCGCTCACCCCCCATGTCTCTGAGGAGATCTGATTACCCTCTTTTCTATTGCACTGAGTGGTGGGTGGGGGTGGGTAAGATCCTTCTGGAAGAAGTGCCTCCTTAAAGGGACAGAAATCTTGGCTGGGGTCCTACCTAGTCTGAGAACCTTGTGTGGAGCCCAGGGTGGGTCGCTGTATTTACAGCAGCGAAACATTCATCAGGGACCGGGGTGAGTGGGTGCGCAGGCCAGGGGGCGGAGCCCAAAGGTGACATTTGGAAACTTCTTCATTTGGTCATAATTCAGTGTTTGGTGGCACTAGCCTGAATAAATGTTATTGGACCACGAATAAATTACTTCAATGTTAAAAAAAAAACCCCAAAAACTTCACACTCACTTTAATGCGATCATCCTGTATTCAGCAACATTGTATTGTTTGTGAGTCTGAAGAGGACTTCATAGACTGGTCTCAGACATATGCACTAATATCACACTTATGGGCTTGGACTGGAGTGGGTTGGGATGCTTTAATAATGTAAAATTGCCCTTTATATAAAGCGTTTTCTTATACACATGAGTTTCTATGGATTTGTTTCTCCAGTCTGCCAAGACCAACACAGTTGCATTGAAAAATCTATCTTAACTAGATCCCAAAATTCATAAACATTTAAGGTGATCTTAAAACTTTATCAAGGCAGCCATTCTTAATGCAATAATCAATTTCAAACTTTTTGACTTTGCAACATGCCTTTTTGTGATAGCAACACTAGAAAAAGATTGCTTCCTTTTATTTTCTAGAGCCCTGTTTATAAAATTTATTTGCATATGACTATATGTTTTACCTGTGTAGCTCTGTAAAAGAGCCTATGGAACAGAATTTCAGGGTGATATTCTTAAGTATTTTCTGAACTTAACTATTATTTAATATAAGTTATTTTGTTTGTCACAGTTAATATATCTATAGCTATATAAGCTCAAATCAGGGCAACATACAAGCACGGCTTCCTTTCACATCCCACAAGGTCAACAAGTAAATAGAAGCATCAAGGACTCAAATCCAGGTCTATGGAAACTGCATTGCTGGAGTCTCCCCTGAACAGATGGTGGGGATTATTTGCCATCTGTGAAATTAGTCACCCACAAAATTAAAGTTTCCATTTAAAAATTTTTATCATAAAGAAACTAGATTCATGATTTACAGTGGAAAAACAAAACAAAACAGAATCCAGAGTCCTCACCTTTGTCTTCAAATGCCTGATGCAAGGACACCATGAAATATAATTTTGAATCTGTTTAATTCACTGACTTTACCTCTCCATGAACTACTTAAAAATGATGCTAATAGATTCAAGTTTTACCAATTTAATTTCCAGTTTGAGGGACTTGTGTTATTTGCTGTTGAAATCCTCATAATTACAAACACATTGCAAAGTGGTGTTAAGCTTGATCAAGCTTGACTGTGTCATTTTTCCATAATAGGTCATGTTGTTTAAATTACTTTGATTAAAATTAATTCTTCAGAAAAGAATTATTTATGATGAAAATAATCACTAGCAGTCTTGTTAGAAAGTAGAAAATTAATAATATCAACAGTAATAATGATACTTTAAAATGGTTTATTATTGATTCCTAAAACAGTCCATAAAATTTTATAGTAATTATCTGTTGCTAACTATTAAATGAAATAGAAAAATACACTGACTGTAGGTTTCATAAAAAATATATCTAACCTTTAGAATTGGTCAAACCAAGAGGAAAAAAAGGTTTGTTTCTCTGACAGAGTAATTAAAAGATTTGCATTTACACTAGCTGATGATGTTAAGGAATTAAAAATCATGATCTTTAATTTTTATTTATATAGAGTAGTAAGGGTCATTGTCTTTGTGCTTGTATTTACTAAATGTGTTGTATCATAAAGGAAAATATTGGAATTTGATAGTAGCTTAGAATATAGTCAATTAGTAAGAAAGACACCAATATGAATGAATTCAGAGGCAGTTAATTAAAATAATTATGTAATTTTATTAAGCATCTAAGAATATAAGGTTATCCATAATATACATCTGTAGGACAACTGGGGAAATAGTTAAAGATTAATGATAATGATTTACAAAAATCCACATTAAGTTATAATATTGAGCAAGGAGAAAGATTTCTTCAAAAATATTCAAATGTTTTAATAGATTTCTCTTACTATTTCAGAGTGTGGCAAGTGAAATAAGAATGTCTTAATGGGAAGCTATTGTTTCTAGATAAATTCTCAAACTTGATATATGCACATCTGAAGGTGGTATTATCACCTAACCTGAAGAATTATATTATTCTATTTACATCACATTGAAAGGGCATATATAAGATCCTCAAAGGACACAATTTGTGGTGGTTTCAATGTCTGTGATTTTAAAAAAAATTTAATTGGGGTTCTAACATGTATTATTGCAATCCATAAATCAATTATATCAAGTGAACTTGTACAACTGTTGCCATCATCATTTTCAAAGCATTCTCTTCCCACTTGAACCCTTGATATCAGCTACCCATTTCTTCCCCGCCCTTCCCCCACCCACCCTCCCACACACACAAACCTTTGATAAATTACAGTTTATTATTTCCATGTCTTTCATTGTCCTCCATTGCCCCTCACCACTTTTCCATTATTCATTCCCCTAGTAGGGTGTTTTAGTTTGATTCTTGTGATTGATTCTGTCTTTCTGCCACCCCGCCCAACCCAACATCCTCTAATCCTCCTGGTACCTCTATTCTCTTTATTGGCCCTGAAAGGTGTATCTATCCTGGATTCCCTGTGTTGCAGACTTTTATCTGCAGCAGTGTGCTTGCTCTGGTCTAACCTGACTTGTAAGATAGAATTGAGGTCATGATAGTGGGTGGAAAGAAGTACCAAAGAACGAGAGGAAAGTTGTGTGTTTTATCAATGCTGTAATGCACACTGACTGGCTCTTTCCCCATGACCCACAGGGGATATCCAATTGTCTATAGATGGGCATTTGGTCACCACCTATGCTACCCCCTCCCTCCCCATTCAACTTGGGTATGGTTTTACTCTCAGTTTTATATGCCTACTACTGATCCCATTGACACCTAATGATCACACAGGGTTGGCGTGCTTCTTCCCTGAGGGCTTTGTGGCTTCTCAGCTAGATGGCCACTTGTTTATCTTCAAACATTTAAGACCCCATACACTATATCTTTTGATAGTCAGGAACCATCAGCTTTCTTCACATTTGCTTATGCACCCATTTTGTCTTCAGCGATCATGTTGGAAAGATAGGTATCATATAATGCTGGATTATTAGCACAAAGAATTTTTGGGTTGAGGCAGTACTTGAGTTGAGGCCCAATGTCCATCTGAAACCTTTATTCTTAACATACAGATATGAGTACATAATTGTATTCCCCTCTCGATATACACATACACACACACACATATGTACATTCTGTACATACCTGTACTTAGACCTCTATAAATGGATTTTGCCTCCTGGTTCTTTCCTCAATTTTCTTTCACTTACCTTTTGTTCCACCATCATGTTCAGTGTTCCTTCGGGTTTAGTAATTCCCCGCTGCTACATTACCCTTAATTAAGTTCCACTAGGAATCCTACGACTTCCTTCCATTGATTTTATTTTTTTAAACATTTTATTAGGGACTCATGCAACTCTTATCACAATCCATACACACATCAATTGTGTAAAGCACATCTGTACATTCTTTGCCCTCGTCATTTTCAAAGCATTTGCTCTCCACTTAAGCCCTTTGCATCAGGTCCTCTTTTTTTCCCCTCGCTCCCCACTCCCCCCTCCCTCATGAGCCCTTGATAATTTATAAATTATTATTTTCTCATATCTTGCCCTGTCCGACGTCT
The DNA here is from genome assembly GCF_050624435.1 of Tenrec ecaudatus. NCBI lineage: Eukaryota > Metazoa > Chordata > Mammalia > Afrosoricida > Tenrecidae > Tenrec > Tenrec ecaudatus. The sequence goes on along the minus strand of NC_134540.1, from coordinate 61,144,840 downwards.
TCCTTCACCCCCTTTTCTCTTGTCCGTCCCCAGGGAGGAGGTCACATGTGGATCCTTGTAATCGGTTCCCTCTTTCCAACCCACTCACCTGCTACCTTCCCAGTATCGCCCCACACACCCCTGGTCCTGACGGTATCATCCCCCTGGATTCCCTGTGCTTTCAGCTCCTATCTGCACCAGTGTACATCCTCTGCTCTATCCAGACTTGCAAAGTAGATTTCAGATCATGATAGTTGGCAGGGAGGAAGCATTTAGGAACTGGAGGAAAGCTGTATTCTTCATCAGTGCTACATCACACCCTGACTAACTCATTTCCTCCCCTAGACCCCTCTGCAAGTGGATATCCAGTGGCCGTCAAATGGGCTTTGAGTTTCCACTCTGTACTTCCCCCTTCATTCACTTTGGTAAGACTTTTTTTTCTGATGATGCCTCATACCTGATCTGATCGCACAGGCTGGTGTGCTTCTTCCATGTGGGCTTTGTTGCTTCTGAGCTAGACGGCTGCTTGTTTACCTTCAAGCCTTTAAGACTCCAGACACTATCTCTTTTGAAAGCTGGGAACCATCAGCTTTCCTTACCACATTTGCTTATTCATCCGTTTGTCCTCAGCGATCCTATCATAGAGGTGTGCACCCAATGATATGATAGTTTGTTCTTTGATGCCTGATAACTGATCCCTTAAGAACCACGTGATCACACAGGCTGGTGTGTTCTTCCATGTGGGATTTATTGCTTGTTTATTTTCAAGACTTTAAGACCCCAGATGCTATATCTTCTGATAGCCGGGCACCATCTGATTTTGACTTGTCTCTGGGTTGGTTTCCTGTCCCCTTCCTTTCTCCCACCTCCCTTTCTCAATCTCCCCCCTCCCAGAACCATTGGTCCCATTCTTTTCATCTCTGAATTAATTATTACACCTATCTTATCTAGATAGGTATGCAAATAGATTAATAAGTGCAAAAACCAGGCAAAGCCAAATAAAACAACAAAGGAATTCGAAACCAACAAAACAATTACAACAACAAAAAACAAAATAGCAATAACCAAACAAAAGCCAATGACAAAATTGAAAAGTTTATTAATAATTCAAGGTCTGTTTGTTGGCCTTTATGTTTTCTAGTCAAGTCTGATAGAGTGCCACACTCTGTCTCCAAACTCCATTTTTGGCATTCCCTAGGGATTCCGCACTCTGCTCCCCTTGCTGCTTTGTTGCATGCCCTCAGTGCCTCACCCTAGGATGATAGGTCCAGACTGTGCACTATTCCTGCACCGTGCCTCCAGTGCTATCCCCCGCAGCACCATGGTTCAGTGAGAGATGCCTTGTGCTGGTAAGTTGTATTCACATCTTGGTGCATTGGTTTGAGGCCTGGTCTCTCTCTCCCTCCTCTGTGGAGCTATAAACAACACCCTTCCTTTGGGTAGATTAGTGCCCTGCTCCCCCACTCCCCAGGTCTTTCCCCACCCTCCTCTTTCTTTCCCCCTCTTTCTTCCCTCACCCTTCTTCCTTCTTTCTTTCCCCATCTGCCCTATGTATCCCTGGATTGGGTATGACCCCTGCCACAGTTTCTTGTCCCCTTGTCCCCACCCCAGGGGACATATACCAAGCTTATTTTGATAAAGGAATATTTATTTATATTTTTCATATGTTTGAAATGAACTTTTTCATCACTAAAGACTCCAAGCTCATTTCAGTTTTACTAATAGAAATATTTAACAGGCATGCAAAAAAAGAAAGGAAACAGTACAGCAGAGAAACTTATAATAATTTTATTTAGAGAAACCTTAAACATAGCATCAATCATTTAGTAAATATTTATTGAGGGACTAAAATATTTAAGTCATTATAATTAATATTATTGGGAGTTTGAAGATACAAGAAATTAGATGAGAGTTTTTACTCTCAGAATTTTTCATGTCAAAGTAATAACTTCTTCAATGGTACTATTTACTAGCTTTACCTCAAATTGTCAATGAGTGTCATCCAAAATTCTTAGAAGTAAATTATGAAAGTATTCCTTTTAGCCTCAAAAATACTATGTAGAAAAATATAGTAATTTTTAGCATGCAATCTGTAATAACTAGTGAACTTGACTGGACCAGGACTTTACCATAATATGATTTAACAGAATGTGTACAACTTCAGGTCAGTTTCTTCAGTGAACAGTCAAGCCATTGTGAGAAGATTATGGTGAAGTGCTAACTTCTTTTTCCAGTCCCAGGCTTGAAACAATTAAAAGAAAGTTCCAGAAGGATATTGTCTACTCCTATTTAAGTCAACACTGTCAAAAGGCTGCCCCCTTCTTCTTGCTGCTTCTGAATCTTGCAGTTGAACCCTCAATCTGAAGTTCTTTGGACTTCAGCCAACAGCCAATTCTAATGCTTTGTGGAGCCTGGCACCATCAGTGGCCAGCCATTTTGCTTGCTGATTCGATACTTCTTTTGCTCTGCAATCACATGCCTGACTTGTGACCACGGACTTGAGTTCCCCTGCCTCTAACAGCTGGCAGTTTTCCTGCTTCTTTGTTCATTAACATTGGCAGCTGTGCAACTCCTTACAAACCTCCAACCTAACATCTCACCTACAAGTTTCAATGGGTCTAGCTAGAGTTACCAACTTCTACAATTATGGGAACCATTTTGTGATATAAATTGTATTACTTATCTCTGTCTCTATATATATATGTGTGTATACACAGTGTATACATACACACATATGCATGTGCATATCTGTACATATACATGTATGTGTATATATACTTATACACACAAACATATATATATATATATATATATATATATATATATATATATATATATAGAGAGAGAGAGAGAGAGAGAGAGAGAGAGAGAGAGAGAGAGAGATCAATGGAGTTCATTTCCACTTTGATCAGGTACCTCCTAACTGGTTCACTTATGGTCTTTGCTGTGGTCATTTTGAAATCAACATTTCCTCTAAAACAGTGGATAGGGAAACTTAAGAATCAAATTCTACTCCACCACATTCCAAAACAAATTCTCAAGCTCCCAACCTATACCAAATAATTCTTGACTTTCCATGGCAAAGATTAACAGAGAAAAGGAATTCCACGTAGATTTTCAAGGAGGATAGCCACATTGCCTGCTGAACACATATGTTCTCTGGACTACTATTTCCATGAGATCTGACTGTGACTCTAAGCAAAATAAATTCCTTCACAACTAAAATATTTCTTCACTTATCATCATGTTAACTATTGGCCTAGTGTGAAGATTTTGGTTTTCTTCATATTGACTTATAATCTATACTGAAGGTTGGAACCCTTGATCTTAATCATCAAGTAATTCAAGTCATTTTCACTTTCAGAAAGTCCAGACTCCTTCCCATTCCTATAAATTCCATGTAAAAATCACACCACCAACTTAAACTGAAGATTACTTACCTACCACTACTGTTCAGTAGGTACAGAACCTATGAAGAAACCCATTCTACCCTTTTTCCAGTTCACCATCTCAATCAGAAAAACCTCCTAGTACACACCTGTACCTTGGAAATCTATCTGTGTATGAAATTGTCTTTATTTGGACAACAGGAAACCACCTGCTTTTTCTACTCACACATCTAAGTACCAGTGTGATAGAGTCAAATTCAGTAAATGACAGTTACATATCTAGTAACTGTAGTTTGGTGGCTTCTGTTATGTCACAATTGGAATAATATCATATGTATAAAAGCCATACGTCAGAAAGAAAACCTGAATATGTGACAGAGAATTATGATTACTTTAATTATTCATGTATCTATCAGTTCAAAGGAAAACCTATATTTCAGACAAATAGAACTCCACTGGACCAAAACCTGCCATGGAAATTTGGAACTGGCATAGAGTCATTGTATCTGCAGCCAAATCTGTAGAACTAATATAGAGCTTGGAATAGTACTTACTCATCAGGCAGTTTTGAAAAGGGCAGTTACTAAATCTAATCTTGTTGAGTTAATAAAATTAATTTGGAGGGCTCATCTTATTGAATGAAGAGAAATAAGAAATAAAAGTTTATTCAAGGATATCAAAGCTTATGGAAAACCGATATCAAAATTTAAAAAGAGGACTTCATGATAAATACACTAAATAACAAGTCTATATGAAAGTTATATACAATATAAACTTGATGAAATCTTGTTTTTTTCCCCTGTCAGTAAAACTATATGTGAAGTCATGGCATTTTTAAAAAGTCTTAAAATAAAAAAGAGCTGTGAGAAAAATCAGAAAATGAAATGAAAAGATGTGTGAAGTATGAATTCATAGACAATTACAAATGTAATATGAAGGTAGTATTAAATATCAATTTAATGCAGATGAAGTGTGAAAGTGGCATTTAAATTATAATATGGAGAGATAAGGCTAAGGACAATCTCCCCAATATAAAATTTTTAAAATATGAGATTATGAGTTTTAAAAAGAAAAATATGTTTTAATGAAATAAAATCATTATCTTCATCAGTAATATTGCTACCAAATTTCTTAAATAAAAAGAACCTGTAAAATGTTATGAATGCCAAAAGCAAATCAATTACAATATAGCTGACATATTTCTAATGTTAAAACTCAATTATCAAAAATATTTAATATATATTTCTTTCTTAAGTAATTATTGAAAAGATGAATGTCTTGAGGTTTTCTAGCATTACTAAATGAAAATCAAGTTGCTCACGGAGATGTAAAAAAACTTAAGAAGCCACCACCAGACTTCTCATTATCACTCCATGTTGGAAAACAGCAACCTATTGCCATAGATCTGTGGGGTAAGATAACTCTGTGTCCAACATTTTTCAACTATCACTTGTTTTCCAGTGTTTAATCAACCAAAATGAATTTCCCAGTTAGGCAAATGCATTTTCTTCTTGAATTGAATACAGAAACAATCTTAGAACAAACATAAGATTCCTGGAGTGAAGTCCAGGTACTATGGCAGGGGCCAGACCCAATACATATGGCAGCCAACAAAAAAGGAGGGGAAAATAAATTCAGAAAGGGGGACAAAAAGGCATGAGTAGCAGTGAAAGTAACTCACTCAAGGAGAGGGTATTGTTTATACCTCCTCAGGAGAGGGAGAGAGGGACCAGACTTCAACCCTGTGCACCAAGACATGAATGCAACAAACAGTGAACCCACAGACAGGTCTGTGGGGCCAGCCCCAATCCCAAAGGCTTGAAGATAAACACACCGCCATCTAGCTGAGAAGCAACCAAGCCTGCATGGATGAACCCACATGATGGGATCAGGTATCAGGCATCAAAGACCCAGAACAAAATATCATATCAATTTGAATAAGGGGGAGGGTGGACGGGAGACTTAAGTCCATCTGTAGATAATTGGACATCCCCTTACAGAAGTGTCGCAAGGAAGAGACGAGCCAGTCAGGGTGAATTATAGCACGGACAAAACATAAAATTTTCCTCTAGTTTTTTCATGCTTCCTCACTCTCCATTGTCATAACCCCAATCCTACCTTAAAAATCTGGTTAGACCAGATTATGTACACTAGTACAGATAAGAGCTTGAAACAAAGGGAATCCAGGACAAATAAACCCCTCAGGACCAAAAATGAAAGTATTGATACCAGGAGGGTAAGGGGAAGAATGTAGGGTAGAAGGGGGAACCCATCACAAGGATCGACATATAACCCCCTCCCAGGGGGATGAACAACAGAAAAGTGGATTAGGGGAGACAGAGGTCAGTGTAAGACATGAAAATAATAATAATTTATAAATTTTCAAGAGTTCATAAGGGAAGGGAATTAGATGATACCAAGGACTTAGATAGAAAAATATTTTGAAAATGATGAATACAGCATATGTACAGATGTGCTTGACACAATGGATAGATATATGGATTGTGATAAGAACTGTAAGAGCCCCTGATGAAATGATTTTTTTAAAAAGAACATACGTGTGGTAAAAATTTTAATTAAGCATTATGTGAAGTATAAAAACATTACAAGATTGCTTTGAGTATGTCAGACTGCAAACTCCAGACTTGGATTGAAGTCCTGTACTGAGTTTGGGTGCTGTAATTCTAAAGCTGAAATTACACTCGTAGTCCTTAGCACCCTCTGGGATTCTTGCTTTTCTGTATCTATGTTTCTCTAAGAAAAGAAATACTCATTGTCACCATGTTCTTCTGATTCAGGCTGTAAATCTTTATCCATAAAGACTTCTTTCATTTCTTTCTTGGGAGCAGCTGTAAACTGCCCACTCTTTCACAATAGTGCCATTTCCCCAAATATCAAATCATGCAAAACTAAGAACTACTCTAAAAATAACATATAGGAAATAGAAGTATCTCTGTTTTTACTATAGTCCAAAATAAATACCGTATATACTTGTGTATAAGCCGAGTTTTTCAGCACATTGTTAATACAGTTTTTGTGGTAAAATTAGGTGCCTTGGCTGACAGTCTGATCTGCTGGTACTTCAGTTTATGTGATAAGTGTCTTGGGGAGGTCCATATGGAAAATATATACAATAGTGTAAATAGAGGGAGAAAAGAGATCATGTAAAATATTTTAACTTCACACACACATTTTAAATTTCCAAGCATGAAAATTTTATTTGTTTATTATTTTATTTATTTTTTATTGAACTACCAATGACTTGGATCGGGAGCACTTCAGTCCTCTAAGTGGCAGCTTTGCTCGGGAACCAATAGCACCACACTTATGAAGAAAGTGGTACAGTTTCTAAATGTCAGAAGATTTATGTAAACATTCTGGTATTTAAAAATTGCTGCAATTAATCTGTAAGGGAAGTAGGTGAAGAATTGACAGTAGTGGTTTGTAGTGAGACTAATGATCATTTATAAATTCATTCGCAAATTTTGAGAAGCTTCTAAGCTTTACTAATATTTATAATTTTATAAATTTTCATATGTATGAATTTTAATGGAAATTTATAAACATTTATAATAATGGGGTTATGCAGGATAACAATTTTCCTAAATATATATTATTTTTATTAAAAATAATACAACATGAAATAGTAGACTGTTTAAACCTGTGTATCCTTGAATTTGTACATATTTATGCAAATTTACATTTAGACATAAATGTATATATACATACATGGAAGAGAATTTGTCCCCATACTTACAGCCAATGGACAGTCAGAAGCTCCTTTGCTGGGGAGTATGGGAGGCACACCCAGCCAATCCTTAAGACAGGCCAAGCTATCCTCACCCTACCACTGAGGGTGTCACTGGCCAAAGCTTCATGGTAAGAGGCTTTTGGAGTTATGACCTGCAGGCCATTCACCTTGGGCATCTTAGCCTGTGTCAGGGCAGCAGAGTCTTTGTCTCTGCTACCTGGGCCCAGAGACACCACAAGCCAAATGGGGAGATCCATGGGAGACTTTATGAAAAAATATCAAATCCATAGCACTTTAAGGACTATACGATAAGCCTTTTGTCTCCACTATTTCCTGCACCATTTAGAGCTGACCCTTGGGGGCCTTTTTCTTGGTACTTGAGGCATGCATCAAAGTCATTGGGTGCATCAAAATCATTGGGTGGGGGAACTTCGTCACAATGACCCTGCCATGTTCATGTGTTTGTGTAACAAAGTCCTGGACCTAAAGAAAACAAAGACATTTTGTGTTGTTTATTAATTTTCCTCTGCCTCATAAGTTCTCTTTCTCTTCTGTCACCTGGAGAACTATCAAGGGATACCTTTACATTTTAAATAATTTCCCACTTACCAAGAAGTTCAACTTTCCAAAGAATGTTTCAGTGTTGTTCTTAAATACTTTCAGTCACTTATTTCCAAGCCATCTTCCCATTTATTTTCAAGCAGCCTTTCTTTTTGTTTCCAGGTTGTCTTAGCTCTGTTCCAGTACATCTGGATTGTGTTCTACATTCTAAGTAAATTTTATCTGATTGCTGTACACAGGAAAGCTTAAGAGTGGTTACAGAAAAAATGGAATTAAAATATCATGGACTTTTCACACACACACTTCTCAAAGCTTTCTTGTATATTCCATTTCATTAGGTCGATTGTATAAAATCACTTTTTCTGTTCATTCTCTACTGGAACCTTGGTTTCATGGTTTTATTTTTCTTTGGTATTTTATGTTCTAGTTTACACAAATATGTGTTATGTGAAATAGGTGGGTTTTTTTCTCACTTTTCTCCTTAATACTTATGATTTGGGTATAAAACAAAACATTTAATAAATATCCATTTTCTATGAGAATGAAAGACAGCAGTTTTTTTTAACCAAATATTTCTATTCAGACCAGCCCATGACTTTGCAGTGCATAGGATGAGAACCACATTTTGTGAGTCACACGCAAAGATCTACTCCATTTGAATCAACGACGATTTAGCTATTTTAAGATGAACTCCACCTATGAGGTCACTGTGAGTTGGAAACAACTTGATGGCAGTGAGGGATTCTCAAACATACACAGCCAAGTCGCTGACTCTGAGCCATGATTGAAGAGACAACTTAAGAGTCCAAGAATGTTTTACATGTTATTTAAATTGAAAAAAATCAAAATCATATAAATCTATCACTTTTCCATTTCTATTATAGAATAGTAGATCACTACACAAAAGAACATATAACCAATTATTCAGACACACAAAGAAAGTAATTAAATATTATGTACCCATGGCAGTCAAGTTGATTCTAACACATCGTAACCCTATATAATTTTTCTGAGACTATAAATCTTATGAGAGAGGATATGCTCTTCTTTCCCTATGGACAGGTTCATGGATTTGAACTATTGACTCTGCGGATAGCAGTCACTGCTTAGCTCACAGAGCCACCAATGCTTCTCAATTCCTTTGTAACTCTTTTAAAATGCTAATTTGGAATAGTAAAGTAAGTCAATATTATTATACTTTGTTGCATGCATAATTAAACAGAACTCCACACTTGATCTGTATATTGTCACTTTAACCTGGATCTGAGAGTCTTGCCTCCATTTTAATCATCTCTTCAATATCTAGCCATAGCAAGAAGCAACTTAACCCTTCGATTTTGCATATATATATTCCAAACAACAACAGCAAAAGCCTACTGTCATCAAGTTGATTTCAACCTAAAGTTTCCTATGAATGACCCTTTCACAGGGGTTACCCGATTCATAACAGTAGCAAATTGACAGATATGAAGTAGGAACAAAAATAATTTTATGATTAGGGGGGTTGCCACAACATAAGGGACTATATTAAAGGGTCACCGCATTAGGAAGGCCGAGAACCACTGCTCTAAGGGAAGAGAGATCCTTAATATTATTTTTTCTTTCATGGAATTCCTGGTGGGTTTGAAGGTTCAAACTTTGTTATCAGCTGAAACTATAACCCGTAAGTGATGTCAGTGCTCAATTATATGTTTACAAATATATAAACTTAATTTAAAAGGACTACCATGTCATAAAATATTTTTCACTATTTGTTTTAGGATTATTTTGCTATTTACCATATATGTATTCATGGGAATTCATGTTATCTCATGTTCAACATAAAGATTTTCAGCAGCCAAATGTCAAAGAGAAGATATTTTAATGCCTATGAAGTGTCTGGCACAATATGCCAAGAACAACCAAGAATAGCTGTGATTAGCCTCTCCTGGATAGCCCCTGCCATCAAATAGACTGTGGTTAACAGAGACCATAGAGAACCAAGTAGAACTGGTTCCACAGATTTTCAGATATTTGCAGAAGCTTTACAGAAGCAGAAGCACTGGTTTTTATTTTTGGTTAGCAGGCCCATGTTTCCACATTTCAAGTATAAACATATTCACACAGCAAATTAAGGTAGAGCTATGTGTTTTATAATCCTCCTGGTAATGGCATTGACATTGATATATAGGTGTTTTGCAGGGGGAGGTGTAGAAAAAGTTTTAAGTGGAAATTAGAGGGCTAAGGTAAAACAGTATATTTAGAAGAGTTTGGAAAGCTTATTTTCTTCACCTTGTTCTTCTATTTGTTAGAACATGCACTTAGGATGTAAACAGAAAATACTTATTTCTTAGCTGATAACTGGGGATTATGCTAGTCTTTAACATATTTAAATCACTTAAGAAATTTAAAAGTGATTACTACTCAAAAATGGAACTACTCTCACATACTAAGCTTTCTGAGAGGGAGAAAAAAGGAATTTTATGTTTTGTGTTCTTTTTCTATATTTCTATGTTTATTATAATGGTATTGTGGTAAAGAAATTTAAGCTTTTAGATTAATGCTGTATAAGCGAGTGCATTACAGAAACCATACGCAAACAATATATTTTGCTCTAGGTCCCATGTTTATTATTATATCTGAGGAATGAATTAGCTACAACACATGATAGACCTGCTGTCAGACAAGGAGCATCAGGGCAGATGGTGTTAGGTCAAAATGTAATACCTTCCTTTTGAGCCATTTTACAAGTTTTTGGTTCAAAAGAAAATGAGGGGCAATGCACATGGATTACCATTAAGTCCATGATGAATCCTCTCTGACTGTGGACCAGAAATGTGAATCACCTTGCTATTGTGGAATACATTAGAATGTGGATTGTTCTAGATTCAGTTACATTAAAATTTAACCCACTGGCCTTTGCAACTGCAGTTTGATAACCCACTGCACCCCCCCCACACACACACACACTATTATGACTCCAAATCTATCTTACGAATCCAGCTAGACCAGAGGATGTACACTGGTACAGATAAGAGCTCTCGGCACAGGGAACAGAACAGAGAACCCCTCAGGACCAATAATGAGGTTAATGATACCAGGAGGATCTGGGAAAGATAGGAACTGAGGTAGAAAGGAGGAACTGATCACGTGCTCTATCTCCCCCACTCCCAGGTGGGGGAACTAAAAAGAAGTGGGTGAAGGGAGACAGCAATCTGTGTAAGACATGACAAAAAATTACTAATTATCAAGGGTTCATGCGGGAGGGAGGTTAGGGAAAGGAAGGAACAAAAAGGAGGAGCTGATACCAAGGGCTCAAACAGAAAGATGTTTCAAAAATGATGATGGCAACATATGCACAAGTGTTCTTGACACAATGGATGGATGTATGGATTGCTATGAGAGATGCGAGAGCCCAAATAAAATGATTTAAAAGATGGATAATGTTAAAAAGGGATATCGTAGTAGTAACAAATGTTAAGATTTTCCAAATGCTAGAAATATCTGTGTAAACATGACGATGAAATAATAAATCTAACTCTTCAGGTTTAAAAAACTTATTTGATCTACTTTATGATCCACTTAATTTTCTTCTAGATTTAATATTTTCTGCTTTCTTTTCAATTGAAGTTTTTATGTTATTTTAAACTGTTTTTTGGTATATGTCTGGTAGGGGTATCCATTGGTCTTTTACATAATGTGGTGTCAGCTTCAGAGTATTGCGTGTGAAGGGGTGGAGCTTAGCCTGTCAACCAGGTTGTAGCTTGATGAGCTCATCTGGAGGCACTCAGGAGATAAATAGCTAGCTGCAGGTGATATAGAGACACTCTCTGCCCGGCATTCCTGCTGACAAGCCACGTGGAGCTATGCTATTGGGGCCAGAGGCCTGGAGCTGGAGGAGCCACGTGGAGACTCAGGGCAGCGCTGCGATCCTTCAACCGCCACTGGATCGACAAACCTTTCCACACACTGGCCTGCTATCTTCCTGCATTTGGCATTATTGCATGGCTGTGTGAGTCTAAAGAGAAATTCATAAACTAGTATTGGACATATGGGTTAATATTGGACTTATGTACTCGATCTAGACTGGGCTAGGATGTTTTTCAATATCCATTGCTCTTTTACATAAAACGCTTTCTTACACTCATATGAGTGTCTATGAATTTGTTTCTCTAGTCATCCCAGAATACAATATGTAACCCAAGACATGTCAATCTAGAGAGATTTCCTGGGTTAATGGCTCCTTGGGAGTGTGTCAGGAGAGGTTGGAGAAATGGGGAGCTAATCACAATGAGAACAAGAATGAAAAACGTGACCTAGAACTGATTGTGATGATGATGGTGCATCTCCTCTTGATGCAATTGAACTGTTGAATTGTATGATATACATATCATGCCAATGAAAGTGTTGAAAAAACATGAATATAAGTTTTCTGATATTTAATCAAATATCCTGAATGTGCAAGTTAAAATTCCCTAGCTATTTGACATTTTATTATCCAAAATAATCTGCTGTGCCTATATGATATCAAAGCACATTAGGTATCCAACAAAAACTATAACCATTGTTCATATGTGGCATATCAGTCATATCTACAGAAACAACATCTGCATATCCTTTTCATTCAGTGTATTGTTTAATATACTGTTACAATCTAAACATCCATATGATTATTCATAAATTTGATAAAAACAAGCCATGAGTTCATTTGCTTTTCCAGTCTCAGCTCTGAAATTTACAAGCCCTGCAAGGTTATTTTATAAATAAATATAAAGTAGTAGATTGAATGAATAGAGGACAACTAAATCTATTGCCATACTATTTATTGTGCTATCAGAAATGCACAAGGCAGATGAAGGTGTGTCTTTAAATATAATTCATTTATTTTAATAGAAAAAAATAAAAATAGATAAAACTTAGGACTTCTAAATTTGCCATTGTGAACAAATCAGGATTTGTTCCAAGGTATAAAAGTCATATTCAGTCCCTAGACCTAGCTATAACTATATGTAAAATTGTAAACACTCACTGTCACGTAGTAGATGCCATCTCATAATATAGGGCAGGGTTGTTCCGCTGGGTTTCTGAGGCTGTGAATCCTTACCGGAGCAGAGAACTTCACATTTCTCCCAGGGAGCAGCTGCTGGGTTCCAATGACTGAACTTGCTGCTATCACACGAAGACGGCATAACCCACAATTCCAGCAGTTTTCAAGCTATGGGTCGAGACCCCTTTGGGGGTCGAATGATCCTTTCACAGGGATCACTGGACTCATAACACTAGTAAAATGACAGTGGTGAAGTAGCAACGAAAATAATGTTATGGTTGGGGGTCTCCCCACCATGAGGAGCTGTCTGAAAGGGCCACGGCGTCAGGAAGGCTGGGAACCACTGCTCTACCATGCGGAAGTTCCCTTTCTCTCCCGCATGTAAAACTGCATATTTGAGGGAAACTAGAAATGAAAGGTAATGAATTTTTTCAGTTAATTCTTTGAAACCCTTCCATATATATACCCAGCTGGCACAAACAGTTAAGCACCTGATTGCAAATCAAAAGCATGGTGGTTTGAACACACCATGAAGTGCCTCCGAAGAAAGGCTTGGCAATCTGTGTTCAGAGGGCCTAGTCTGGAAATGAGCAAAGAGTGCAGTTCTGGAGCTTAAATCAACTTGGACTTTACACGCACGCACACACACACACACACACACACACACCATCTATATACCAATGTAAAACTATTTGTTGTACACACATGTCAGTATTTCATTTGTGACCCTCTTTGACAATCCCTGGTTCTGTGTTGCAGATGCTATGCAGAACCATTGCTTGTTGCTCCTTGAAGCAAGTTCACCCTGGTTTCAATAGGGGTATGTTGGTTGTACGCTCAGGAGGGACAGGATTGCATTCTAAAAGAATGAGAAGGAAGGTGTGTTGAGAAAGGACCTAATGGCTTGCAAGAGTAGAATAAGAAGCTGAGTTGACACAATATATTTGTCCGTTCCTTTGTTTGCTAATTTAAACGCCCAAACTATTTGAATTTAAAAGTATTTCTGTTTTCATTCTCTAGTTTTAAAAGACTCAAGCTCATGTTTTATTCTCCAGATTAATGTATATTTTTCCAATAGGGCAAAAGACAAGTGAGCTTGTGTACATGTGAGAGTGAATAATAATTCAGCTTAAATACAACAGAAAGTCAAATTCATAAGGGGAAATGTGACTGAGTCAATGACTTTCAATGCTCCTGACTCAAAACACTGAAGCCACAGGGAGCTTTGCTAAACCATGAGAATCATGGCTTAAAATATGGCTGGTTTGGCGTAGCTCTTCACTGCGCAGTGGCAACTTCTGAAGTACAGAACAGCCCCTTTGTGTGTGCAGCTCCATAGGGGAGTCACACCCGACAAATAAACCCAGTCAGACTTTACATGTGCCCAGGAAGACTGAGTTTTACATTTTGTTTAATTTATTTAACTGAAATTTTAAATTAAACAGACACATGTAACTCAAGGAATTGTATTGGACAGCTCTATTCAATATGAAGCAGGAACAAAAACATAACATAAGACATGCACATATAATTTGCATTATACTCTAAGCTATGTGATGTAAGTCCTAATGCCCAGTATATATATATAAAGACCTAACTAAACTTAAGGGTCTGATATAGCATAAGAATTAAGTACATATGTATTGATTATCCAATTTTATTAACTTTAGAAAGGAAAAGCAGAAATTAAGAAGCAAAATAAAGCTCCCTGGTTTTGAGTCTAGAAGCATAATATTGCTGGAAAAAGTATTAAAGTACTTTCATATTTCAGTATGAAATATTATAGTATGAAGGAATTAATCATTTCCTAACATTTCTGATAAACTATTAGATCGAGACATTCCCATTGGATTAATTTAATTCCAAGTCTTCATCTTTTATTTAACAGATGAAAAAATGAAGTCTTGTGGAATGAATTTATGAGAAAAATAGAGATGATAATGAGACAATTTATTTATTCAAATTTCATTAAAAATGAACTCTTCAATTAATAACTGAGTTTACTGCCAGAAGATGAGGTCCAGATGTCTATCACAGTTTACGCCAAAACCAGAGACCAGGTTGATTCCAGGAATTATAAGTTTATTTCCGCAAATGCTTAACAGAAGGAAAGAATGGGGTTTGCTACCTCTCCTGATTAAATTTAAAAGGTGTTTGTCGTTGTTGTTGTTGTTTTACATTTGGGGTTTTAGCACACTAACCCTTAGCAGATTAGATCCCAAACAATGTCACATTTCCAATACCTCATTATTTGATTCACAGAAAGCTAGCTCGTTTACCTTCATTATGAAGTTTACAAACAGGTGTTAGGTAAATTTATCAGGACTAGAATCTCTCACATCCTAGTATATTCTGTTAAAGAATGGCAAAATAAAAAAGGTGAAAGCTGATTATTATAAATATATTTAAAGGCAGAATCATTTGGATATAAAAAAATTCAATTAAAGTGAAAGACACTCGGTTTTGGTAGCTGTTAATGTATTAATTCATGGCCCCCCAGGAAAATAAGTTGAAATTCTAACCTTTATAAAACAAAACCAAACAAGTGAAAAATACTCACTGCCATCAAGACAATCCTGAGTTATTGTGACCTTCGATCTGCTTGCTGGATTTCTGAGACTTCATTATTGATGGGAGTAAAAGTCTCGTTTTTCTCCTTTGGAGAAGCCTGTGGTTTCAAACCACCAAGCTTATGGACAGCATCCCAACACATAACTAGTAGGTTCCCAGAACAGAAATAAGGTCTTTCTCTTTCAGTTAAAGAGGTCGGAATCATTGTAGGGTGGTCACTAATCCTATGCGACAGGTATTTTCTGAAAGAAAATAGAAATAGTTACACCATGGGATGCTGAAACCAGGTAAAGATTTGTGTAAAAGTTCAAGAACTAACTACCCAGTGCTACAAAGGAAGGATCTTCCTACACTTGGAGTAGAGAGAAAGAAGTTCAATGCCGTGAATTCTGAAGTCTAGCCTCCAAACAGGGAGAAAATGCATATCTGTTTCTTCAGATCTCTTACTAAGTCAGAATTTTATAGAAGCATGGCTATAAATTAATGTCTTAAGTAGGAGCAAATCACTGTTCTAATTGCAATGAGCATTGCTCAATTCATCTACTAAATATTTTATTTCTTTTATTTATCAGGCATGCCTATTAAGATTAGTTGATAGCGGTCTCTACACCAGTGGATCTCATATTTGAACATGCATAAGAAGCACCTGGAGGACCTATTAAAGCACAGGTTGTTGTAATCACAGATTGCTTAATTAGAGTTCCCGATGCAGGGGGTCTAAGGTGGGAACTGATCATTTGCATGTCTAACTAGTTTCCAGGTGATGCACAGAAGTGACATCAGTCACTGTGAAGTGGAAATCTCAATGACCAGGTAGAAGAGAGGTCTATTTGCCAAATCTTTGTTATCTGAGGCTAAGAAAAACTGATTTGGCTATGGAAAAGAGGCAGCGATCCTAAGAATTTATACTCAGGGCTTCAAATCAGCAGATTCTGCTTCAACCCCCTGCTGAAATTTTGCATTGCCACCCAGCTATACCAAATCAGAACCCATATTTTAACAAGATTCCCTGATGATTCTTACTTAGGTATCCCTTAGGTTCAAAACCCTGCTTTCTTGAGATATTCTTAGTCACACACACACACACACACACACACACACACACACCACATACACTGACAAGGGGTTAATTGTTCAAGTTGAAGAGTCTCTTAGGTGATTTTAGGGACTGGAAGTCCAAAATCTGTCTGTGAGTTATCCCATCTCACTAGGGTTCCTATAAGAAAATATCACTAGTGAGTGGTTTTATAGATGACAACTGAATTGAAGAGAACCTCAAGTAATTATGAAAGAAAATCTACTTAGATAAAGATCAACTGATTTAAATGCCAATGGAATAAAGATACTTTCATAACAGCATCTAAACTAATATTTGGCCAAAGACTTGAGATGTGCAAAAGTACAGCTTTCTGAATTATTCATGACAATATTATGTGGTGAGAAATTTAAAGATTATATCTTAATGAGGTGAATAGCTGTAAAGGTCAAACATGAGAAAATTCAGGAGGGAAAAAAGTTCAAAGTGGTACTTTTAGGTATTAAATAGCTTGTTATACTTTCATTACTCAAAGAAAATCTCAGTGATTTGCCCACTCAAAGCCCATTTCCCCCTATACCCAGACTGCTTATTTACTATCTTTATAGTTGTGCCTTTTCTAGAACATCATACACAGAATCATATAGTTTTCTAATTTTGAGTCATACAATCATAAACAGAATCAATCAAGTTGACTCCTTTTACTTAGTACTATGTATTTAAGATTTACAAGTATTTTGGTATGGCTTAATAGCTTGTTCTTTTTTATTAGCTGCATAATATTCTACAGTATGAATGTATTAGATTTTATCTATTTATCTTTTCAAGAACAACCTGATTGATTTCCATTTTTAATAATTATAAATGGAGGGGGATAAACATTCATATACAGGTTATTTTTTTAATATAAGCTTTGAAAATAAGTTGATTAATATGAATACAGAATTGTATGGCAAGACTTTGCTTAACTCTAAGAAAATGCTAACCTGTCTTCAGAAATTCTTGTACGAACTAGTTTTCCAACAAAGAATAGAATAGCATGTGGTTGCTGGAGGCCCCGCCCAAACTTGGCATCGCCATTTCTTGTTTGCTTTTAGCCTTTCTAAGACAAGTGTAGCAATTTTTCATTATTATTTGAACTTTCAAATCCCTGATATCAAATTATGTTACAGTTAGAATTACTTGTAAACTTAATGAGGCCCTGTTTCTCAAAGTTTTGATAGACAGAGTCCAATCGTTCTCCCTTTTGAGATGTAATGTGACTAGCCAATCAATGGTCACCGGAGTTTCCTTGGTGTATGGCCTGCAACCAATGTAAATGGATGTTCAGGAAAACTTCTTTCTGTCTTGATCCTAATGCAACTTATCCTCTGACCTCTTATTCATGAGATATTAGCTTGTTGCCTGGCCTCTGACCTACAGATTTTATGATTTGCCAGCTATCTCAACTCTGTGACGTAGCAAACGGCCATTTGATCTGCTAATATTTGCTCCTTCAGTCTCTGCAGCCACGCACAACAGGAAAAGTAGCCTGAGGCCTGACTCATGAATTGAGGTTTGAGAGCCTGCACAACTACATGAGTATTTCTCACATATGTATAATTTCTCATATATATGTCTATGTAATAGACATACATACTCTACATGTGTTTATATAAATGTATTCAACAAGCGTTAATATACATGTAGACTGAATTTCTTTAAAATTTAGAAAAACATCCTTCAAGTTTATTCAAATATCTAAATCATATTGGAATTGCAATCACATTAACTTAATTGTACACAAAATGGGAAATAATTAAGGTAGGATTTAGGGCACACAAATAAATATAAGGACCGTGTGGGCTGCTATATAATTAATGACGGATGAGTCAGGGAACAAGAGACCTGCATTACAATTTCAACAGTTTTTACAACAGGAAGGGCAGATGACAAAGAAAAATGAATATAGATTTTTCTTATATTTAGTAATAATTCCTCTTCCATTTGTTCAGTATGCATAAAAGAGATAAAGAAAAATGTGACATAAATGGAATAATTAAAGTTATCAAAATAACTTTCAGCCTCTCCTTGTAGAATAATAGGAATAAGTTGAATACTGCTCATTTGTTGTAGTTGCTTGTTTGTTTAATTTTATTTTTTAATGTGGTAAGCTCTTTATTTAAATGAGTTCTACACTTAACACAGCTCTGTCTCTGGTTATAAAACAGAGGCAGAATTAGTGGGTGGCCATTTATATCTCATTAGATTAGTCACTAATCCTTGTCCTTTAAATTAAAGGCCATTTAATTGCTGTTACCATTTACTGAAGTCGCATAATATGTTAGTTAGTCAATTAACATGCTTTCTGTTAAAATCACCAGGAGTCCAACATCAGGTATTCAGTCTCATTTATCTGAGAGAACACATGGCTGTTAAGTGTACAAATATGGAGGCATATAACTCAATGACTCTCTGTGTGGTCAATGAATTATTCATGGCACTGTAGAAGATTAGCCTAAATGGATATTAAATCCCAGGAAAAAGAGTAAAATTTTCAAAAATACCTCTGAGATGTAATAAGACTTCCTATCATGGGGCTGGTGTAACCTGATTTACCAACTGGTCTATAAGAGCCCTCTCTATTAATTCAAGTGTCTAGAATAATGCAATGTCTCAGCAACAGCAAAGACTCTGCTTCAAAGTTTTTGAAGATGGATTTCTTATTACTTCCCTCTGAACTCAGTTTCCAACATTTGCCACATACATCACCTATTCTAGAGATAATAAACAATCCCTCAAAGCATGGATAACCCATTGGTTTCATGATGAAGGTTCCCCCATGAATATGAACATAGTTTTTTTCCCCGTGTGTTTGCTTTGGTTGGCATAATTAATGGCATGTTGAAGGGATAAATGCATGCGTAACAAGTGACTGCATGTATAATTTTTCTGCCAATTTTGTTCTATCATAGAAAGCATCATTTCTTCCTTTGTCCTCTTCTGTTTGTAATGTGTTCCAAAGAGAGTCCATAGTTCTTTGGGGTAAGAAAAGACCAGATTTACAATTTTGGCCCAATGTCTACTCAACTCAAGAGCCACAGACATTTATGAATCTTCCATTATCTACTGAGAGCTTTGAAAAAGAAATGAATATTAAGATACTATGTTAAAATTACTTTAAACTGAAAGCTTTTAATAAATACTATCTTTCTATAATTTTAAAATAAATATTGTTTTTAAACTCTGATAGAAAGTTCTAGCTTTATTATTGATATGATATGTATGCACTGTGACAACCATATCTCTGTATGTATATTTTGGAATTAAACTAGAACTGTCAAAAGTGAATATGAAGAGTTTATGTACCTCATAATCAAGACAATCCTCTGCATATACAAACTGAGTTGAGAAAACTGATGGAAAAGAAAGATAGTCTCCTGGTGTTCTTCATTTCAAGGAGAAGAAAGCAATCCCGAGGATCTCCCAGAAGACAAAGCCAGGGGATGCAGGAAAGAAAGTACTAGGGAATTCTTTCCTAAGAATAAAATCTGGGCCTAATGTAATATCTTATGCCCAGCAAAGGTTATCCTCACAAACTCTTCCAGTAGAACTCAACTACTACGAAGAAGCAATAATTCATTTTCACCCTTTATTTAAATATAGGCATAATAAATAAATAATATAATTATACAAATATACCTAAATATGGGAATACTATTAAATATATCATATGTAAATACTGTATTTTGTATAGAAATATGAAATTATGCCAATATTTGATTGTAATTATAAATATAAGATGTATGTCTTCTTCCTGCCTTTACTTGTATGAGACTGTTTATCGGAGTCATTGTTGCCAGCTGCTGTGTAGTCAGCCCTTCACTGTGTGACCCATGCACTGCTAAGTGAAGCATGGCCATTTCCTGC
The DNA here is from genome assembly GCF_050624435.1 of Tenrec ecaudatus. Taxonomy (NCBI): domain Eukaryota; kingdom Metazoa; phylum Chordata; class Mammalia; order Afrosoricida; family Tenrecidae; genus Tenrec; species Tenrec ecaudatus. Next base: position 61,124,618 of record NC_134540.1, on the reverse strand, counting down.
ACTATCCCTACAAGCGTTTGAAAACAGCACCGTTAGTGCTCCCTGGGGCTTCTCTGGGCAGATGATGGAAAGTCGACCACCACACCTTTTTCTGTTTTCCAGCAGAGTCTAGCAGCTCTGATGAAACGTTTTCAACATCACAGCAACATATAATCCATCACTACAGAAAGCAGGTACCTAGGAAGGAATGGCATTGGTAGGGAATCAAGCAAGTCTCCCATATGGACGGTGAGAACGTTATCATTGATCCACTTATTGAAGACCTATCTTTTTTAACATTTTTGCCATTACATGTTTAGTATTTGGAGAGCAAACAATTATCTTTATGTTTTTATATCTCCAAAGATACTACATTTAGGATTAAAAGACTGATTATATCACACTCGGGTGATATAAGACATATAGTAGTTCTTTCTTTGAGGAAAATATATATATGTCTTCATCATCAAGAAAGACATGTGGTTTTCATACTTCCCTGACTCTTTGGGTTTCTGTTTCCCTGTGTGTGTTGGATTGATTACCTAAACATGGAAGAGAATAGTGTATGTCATTTGTCATAAATTCTATAAGTATTGTCCTGCCTCTCTGGTTCTCGCTGTTGTGCTCTTTCTCACATGTGTGGCAATGACCTTTATCAAAGCCCAGCTCTGGAGGAAACTGTCAGAATCCCGGATGTATTGCAGTGAGAAGAGTAACGTGGTCGACTTTGGGAGAAGCACTGAAACCCTACTGCAAGGTTGCCAGTTCAACCCACCAGCCACTTTGAAGACATTGAGGCCATCTGCTCTGGTTAATATTTAAAGTCTCCATCAGACACCCAGGACTCTGAGTCAGAATCAGGCACTGGCAGTAAGTTTGGGTGGTTTAAGATACCTGTCATTATTATGGCACTAAGATCTCGGTGTCATTTATAACCTCACTGACAAAACCTAACTTATCTTGAAGAACCCCTCAAATTGCTATACATAGTTTTATAATCCGACCCTACTTAGCTCCCAATCTATTGCACTTTTCCTTTTAGATTTTTTAATTGTTAGGTTACTTGTCAACTAATTTGGGCCTGGATCCTCAGTATTTTCTGTCTGGTGTAATGTGAACAATTCCAGGCTGCTCTGCGGAGCAGATCAACGGCTTCCTCGGGTCGCAGCCTGATGACATATCTGCAGGCTGTGTGGCCTGCTTCTCGTGTGCACAGTCAGTGCGCAGTTCCCTCTTCCTTCTCTCTCTCTCTGCTGGCCCGGATCCAGATCTCGTGGCTTGCGCCGGTGGCCTGCCTAGCTGGGAAGTGTCAGCAGTTTGCCACAGCAGCTGCCTGTAAGTCTCTGCAATCACCAGTTGTGACATTCCAACTTATTTCCCGGCCTCACTCTCCTTTCTCCCCATTGGTTTTCTGGCCTCCTGGTTTCCCAGCGATGGCAGCCACTCAAGAAGTTAAGAAAAGCATTTGAGTTAACATCTGACACACGGACTTGAATCGAACCAAAGTTAATGCCTTCTACCACGGTATGAGCCATTTGTCTTGATATATTTGTGTGTGTGTGTGTGTGTGTATAATTATCACTGGTTTGTTTTTCTAGAGAAACCAACCCAACAGAGCATTTAACACTGTTCAGAACCTGATACCTTTTCTTATTATAACTTTTATTTGTTTTCTACTTTTTATCCATAATAAAAATAAAATTATGCTTGATAATTGAATGATTCACAGAAGTGATTGACATGTAGGGACATATATGTGGTAGGCAATCAACATAGCCATGGATTACAAGATGATTATTTATTAAATTTACATTTTACTTTAAATACCGTAAAACTAAAGTTCAAGACTTCTGTTGTATAATATTGAAGACATTAGGCATATGTTGCTATTTCAATTTAGATTAGTTATAATAAAAGAAAATTAAAATATCCTAATTTATATTGGATACCTTGTAAGTGTCCTGTAGTTATACATTGCTACCCAGTGACAATATAGAATATGTCCACTACTTTAGGAAGTTCTATTTGATAGTCCTAATGAAGGAGAGAGTACTGTTTAACAAAGGTTGAAGTAAAAGAAGTATCCAATAGTATCAGATTACTCAAGGAAAGATGTATATTTTAAAATATATATTTGTATTATATGTAAGCACACATACATAAAACACACACAAACTCAAATTGGATACTATGTAAAAATATTACTACAAAATACAAACATATTTATTTAAATATTTGTCAAAATATAGGACTATTGTTTCTCATAATATCCTCCATCTACTTTTTTCATTTCTGTAGCATCTCTTTAAACGTTGCACAAAGAACCCTGTCCTGTAGTTTACATCACATCCAAAAGGCAATCTGACTCTATCCAGGGTCTCAAATCATATGTTCTTCTTTAGTGTTCTATAACTTTACGCATCAAAATTAGTTCTGAAAGGGCAAGAGGATGGTTATAAGATTTGAACAAATGGGAAAAGATTTTTAACAAAATTCCCACAGAACAGCACTCGCTAACTTGAAGAACGTGCAGCTGGTGTGTCATGATTAGGGGCGAAAATCCGTGGCTGAACTTTCCTGCCCTATTTACACCAATGAAGTTGTCATTTGTCTTAAATTTCTTTGAAAAGAAGCGGCTATGTGTCATCCGGTGTCCTCGAAAATCTATTCATAACACCTGTTTGAAATGGCCAGGCCCTAAAAGTAACCTCAGATGTCCTAGCTGACTGCTCTGCCTTGAATTTGACTGGCCCAGCAGGTGCTCTTGGAAGCCACTGTTCTGATTAGCCACTGTGTTCAATGTCACCAAATGACACTAAGAAAGGAAACCACTGAGAGAGAGTGGGCAGAGACACGGTGAAACAGCATGGTTTCTTGGGAATAAACCTGTGCATATGCAAACCGAATCACAATAGCAGCACTTTTCGATGTGCCCCGGTGCGTACACATTTAATGTTGACCAGTGAAATGAACAGCAGTAGCTTCTAACGTGATGGATGAAAAGAGAGTGAAAGAGAGACAAGGAAACTTTGGAGAGGTAACAGAGGGCTGTGGTTGAAAGTATCAACTCTGTGGCCTCTCTGGCAATTAGCTCAATGACCTCATGAAATTTCTTAACCTTTCAATGCCTTAGTTACCTCATTAGTAAAACAAGGGCAATATCAGGATGAAATTAATCAATAAATGCAAAACTCTTAGAACAAGAAAGGCCATTTTAGAATCTGAAAAAAAAAGAAGTAAGCTATAAGGAGCATCAACACTGGATTAATGAACTTCTTTGTAGTTCTCCAGGGGTCATTCGTTTTGCTCTGGCCACGTTCACACCGCCTTCACACCATGTGAGAATAAGGACCAGAGGATGTGAGGCGCATCCCCAAATGCAGCATACGTTTATGAGATTAGGAGACAGGACTAGGTTCACTGGGGATATCAAATAAAAACACAAGGGACCTTTAGTGTATTCTATAAGAATTTATCTGTAGGGTCATCTATTCATAAATAGGACACACATTTAGAAATAAAATTGCTATTAAAAACAGTTTCAGATTTAAAATAAATACCACTATGTATAGCTTCTTTTTTCTGTTGAACATAGGAGGTAAAAGAAAACAAGTAGCTAATGTTAAGAGATTATGACCAAGAGATGCTCCCTAGAGGGTGAGTACTCTCTGGAGATACAGGAGGTGGCTTGGGAATGCGATTACCTTATTTATCATCCCTCTGTACTGTTTACAACCACATACAGGTGCACTGGTTTGTGAGAATCGCTCCTGCTTCTCACATATTGGTTTCCAAAGCACAATCATGAATAGGAAATATGCCCAACCATATATGTTTATGTCCTATAATTCTTTCAAACATCTTTCCATAATATAACCATAGTATGCAGAAGTCAATAATTTAAAATTGTGCATTCGTAAGCCTGGGATAACACTAAAATTTTATACTGTAAGATTTTCCCAACTGAATGGGTTTTGGAATAGAATGACTGAATTTTATCACCCAACAGCCACTGAAGAAAGATTATAGCTACTGCATAGAAAATGTAAAATGCTTGCTACTTCTATAAATCATCCACCTATGATGTCCGAGCAGTACAAAGGAGAGGTAGGGCATTTCTCAAAATGAAGAAACATGCCTACTTTGGATGGAAGAGGGCCTTTGCTCTTGATTCCTCATATTGTCTAGCCAAATCACTCTTGCTAATAGCTGTCCAGCTCTGTTGTTTTCCACTAACGTACATGTAGATACAAGTCTGAAACAAACATCTTTGTTACTAAACCATGTAGATAATGCAAATCTGGTTTTAGAGTTTATACTTGTGATCATTGTTTCTGAAAAATCAGGGATAAAATAAATATTGAATATTAACTCCTTAGCTATTTTGTTCATTTCCACATTAGTGATAATTTATTCTCAATGAAATTCATTAAATATAATTTTTAAATATAAGCATATTTACTAGATTATTCTTGAAAGCATTAAAATCTAAAATGCAAATTTTCTTTATATAAATGGTGCCACAGGCCTGAGTACCCTATATTTAATAATATTGATGACTATGAAGATGAAGAGATAATTTTGAGAAGACATCTCATAAAGCAAATTTGTACAGCAATAGAACAATTACACTTGTAATAATTGTATATATCCAAGGAACAAAGGATAATGAGATAATTGTAGTTTTCATTCATACAATCAAATTATCGACTAATGTCTAGCTTTCTATTGCATCATATATCTCTGAAAGAAACATGATTACAAAAGAAATGAATGTATAATGTTCCTAGATAGAGGATAGAAAAATGAGGCAAAGATTACATTACGGAATACAACATAGTAAAAATAAAATTATAGCAAAAAATATAATTTGTATAGCAAATGATATAGAATGTTTCACTCTAGTTGAAAAGCAGTAATAAGAAAGTAAGCAGATATGGTGGCTTAGTGGCCTAGTGCTTTGGTACTAAGAAAAACCTTGCTGCTGGTGTTAGATGGCAGTCAGTCAGGTTCCGCTGGTAGCGTATCTATGCCCAACAGGATAGAGCTCCCCCTGCAGGTGTACCACTCTCACAGCTGCTTTTATTTGTGATCCCATTGTGGAGCCACTGTGCCTATCTGACTTGGTTATCTTTCTCACGGTCCCTCTACTTACCAAGTGTGAGGTGAGTCTGAAGGGAACCCCAGCTAGCACTGGACCCATTGACTTGTGTTGGGCTTGGTGGGACTACATTCTTGATATCAAATTCTTTCTTCGTCAAAAGTTCTCGATAACAGTGATGCATCTTGTTAGCAATGATGTGCATATAACATCAACCCCATCCTGAGGGGGGATGAGCAACAGAAACATGGGTGAAGGGATACAGTGAAAGGTGTAAGATATATATAATTTTATATATAATTTATCAAGGGTTCACTAGGGTGGTAGGTTGGGAAGGGAGAGAAAATAGAGGAGCTGATAATAAGAACTCACCTAGAAAGATAATGTTTTGAAAATGATGATGGCAACATATGTACAAGTTTGCATGATTTAATTGATTTATGGTTTGTTATAATATCTGTGAGAGCCCCAATGAAAGAATTAAAATTCAAAAAGAAAGCTATTCCTTATACATATCTGTGTCATTGGTTATAGTTTCTCTAGAAAAGTGAGTCTAACATATAACTCTTCTCCTTTCAGCTATTTTGTCCAAATATTGCCTCAAAGGCTGAGCCCTGGTACCATCTTGTGGAATACATTTTGCCCTCTGGACTACACTTCCCAGAATCCCTTGTACCCAATGTCATCTATGTAGAAAGCATCTTTGGGCTGAAGTTCCCAGAATCTCTCACACTCCTCAGGAGCCTTTAAAAGGCCCTCAATTACATGTCTCCAAAGAAGTCAATATCTTGACTTCATTATTTGTGGCTAGGAGTTTCTAATAAAATTCTCCAGGGTTGCAGTGACCAGAGTAATTTATTTTCTTTTGGAGATAGACAGGAACCAAATTCCAGTAACAGTTGTGTAAAAACCAGGCAGATGGTTTGATTATTTTTGTGGGACACATACATCATCTGTCTTCTGAGAAGGAAGAAAAAGTTTACAGTTTATGTGATGAGAGGGGTGTGTGTCTGAAGACCATGACAGCGACCCCTATGACTGCCCTTCTCCCTTTGTTTTGTGGGCCGTGTTCCATTATGCCTGGAATATGGGTACCAGTAAGTGGCTGTGAAATGAATACGTAAAAGATAACCGCACTAAAGATGAAGAGAAGGGAGAAATAAAATGTAACTATGCAATTTTTAACTTAAATTTTAGGCAAAATAGAGGGTCCGAAGGTTTTTGTTGTACTGTTTTAATTATATTAAAATTATATTTTATGTATCGGTGTTAGTCTGGGTACTTTAGAGAAACAAATCCACACAAACTCATGTATAAGAGAGAGTTTTATATAAAGGGTAAGTGCCCATCAAGAAAACATCCCAACCCAGTGCTGCCCAGACCCACAATTCCAACATTAACCCATATGTTCGAAACCAATCCACAAAGTCCTCCATCTCACAAAACACCTACTATGATACCGACTGCAGGAGGAAAGCCAAGTCAGTGAATGTGTAAGCATCTCAGCTCTGGCAGGGGTCTCCACACGGCTGCTCCAGCAACCAGGCCTGCATCGGGGATATCTTGCAGGAAGTGAGCCTTGCCAGCTGAAGCAGGGAGTTGTTAAAGCAGCTGTATCCTGGGCCAACCATCAGAAAGCAAGAAACCCGAGAACTGGAAAGGCGAGGCTCACTGAGCCATTTATCCTTCCGCCCTTCAATTAACCCCACATGTGTTTATCAGCCAGATTGGCATAATAAACTAACTCAATATCAAAAATAGAAAAGAAAACCAATTTATGATAAACTCATGTGTATTGCTGCATTGAAAAAATCAGTGGCTGTCTTTTCAGAAATAAATAAGTAGATCTTTTTCAACTCTTTTTTTGAGTGCTAGTTGGGGGACTCCAATATCTAAATTATTTTTGTTAATAGTCCAATTCATTAACTATTTACACCATCCAAGTCTTCATAAAACTTATCTAACGGGAGGAAGAGGTAGCTCTGTGCCATCACACAGAAACCTGTGTGCTCAGAAGGCACTGCATGTAAACTTGAATGTTATGTTACCGCAATCTTGACATTCTTCAATAATTGTTTAGCGGGCAAACAAAACAAAAATATATTATTTAGCAAGTGGTCCCATGGTTTAATTTTGCATTTGGGCCTAAATATTATATATACAGTTCTGAATAGGCAATCAAGAACACTCTTGCTAATAAAAACTTAGTTCCTTGTAGTTTCAAAGTTTTAAATTAATATCTGCATAAAATCTACACAACAGTATTTTTGTGTGTTATAATTTATTTTATGCTTTGCCATCTTGTCACAGGTATACTACAGGCAATTTTATTATCAACTATATGTCCTTCCTTCTAATGATTACTTATATAATTAGAGATTAATAACTTTCAATTGTACAAGCAGAAACTACAAATATTTGGCCATATTTTGAAAGTCTCTCATTTTATATTTCCCACATTTTCAGCTAATTGTTTGAATCTTTATTTCTGGGCTTGAATTACTTAAAAATATTTTATCAGACACCCTTCTTAGAATAATATTTATGCTATGGAGATTTCTCCAAGTACGTGACACATGTATGTGACCTACACATATAAAGTTTGATATATTTATTTTAACCTCAAACAATAATCCATGCATAAAACTGTCAAATAAAACGCATTCATATTTCCTTCTATTAAAATGGCTATTTTGCTCTATGCACTAATCAATTTATGCTCTTTATTTTTATTCACTAGTAAAGGAAACACAACTAATAAAAATATATCTAATACAGAACCTACCTATAACTAATACAGAATAAGCCCAAGTTCAAATCTGCTGTTTTTGTTTTGTTTTTCCATAAGAACAGCTGTTAGAATTCAGCTCAGCACAGAGGACTGCGTACAAAGTCCCAGGAACTGAAAGAATGAATCAAAGGGTGTTGTAAGTGTGGAATCACTAAATGTGAACTTGAGGAAACATTTGCATGTACTTTAAAATCTATGCTTCGTAAATCTTCACCAATCTACTTACTGATTCTTGACCACGTGTCAACCGGAAACTATGAGCATGACTATATCACTCAACATTCAAAGCAAAACAAACAAAAAACTCCACCTGAGACTGAAACAGAAATGGCCTTGAAAAATATATTTCTACAAAGGAAATGGTTTTGTGTGTGCTGGGGGATGGAGGGGAGCTAAATCCTTTCTGAAGAACTGCATTTTGTCACATGCAATGATTTATTCTGTCATGGAAATTCTATGAAGTGCTATAAGCCCCTTTGGCAAGAAAATTCATTTAGTCAAAAACTTTAATCTATCCTGGTGACAAAATTCCCTCTTTAGTTTATTGCTTAAAATTGAGTTTCATAACTTTCATGTACTTTTGCAAAAAAAAAATGACTGTCACTTTATGGTGATCTTATGGTGATCCTAGTTCACATAAATTTTCTGTGTGAGATTGATTTTTTTTTAACATTAAAATGGATGGTTAGTTTTGATGTAAATGTATATCTTTCCCCAAATATGTGAATTTTAATTTGTTCTTGCTTATTAAGTTTTCTCAACTGTTGCATATATTACAACCACATTTTTGTTAATGACAATGGCTTTTAGTTATGAATAATATGTCTTATCTTAAAGAAAAAAAAATACAAAGTTAAGACTTTTTTGGTTATTTTTGTTGCCCAAGTTATTGTATTTTTACTGACATATAAAATTTAAAATGTCTTAAATCAGGTACAATGTGTGAACCCTTTGGGGACTCAATAAGTCCTCCACTTCTCTATGCATGTCTTGGCTGATTTAATGTGCTTATTGTTTCTAACTTGCTGATATAAATATGTTCCAATGTAATAATTGTTTTCCTTTATGATACTGTACATTATATATGAAGAATTTAAAAATATTATTCTGCATTTGGGACTACAGGTTTTACCAGCCTGTTAGGGAAATCCCACAAATAAAAAAGGGTTCAGAATCTATGTTAAGGAATGTTCCTTGTGCAGTCAGCTTATGATACTTCATTACATGTCCTGAATGCAGATTAAAGTCATTGACTTAACAGCAGTATATTAATCTTTGTTCTTGGTTCAGTCAAGACCATCCCTTTATGTGTGATATAATAGCTATCTCAATGTTCAGTATGGAAATAAATATAAATATTGGTCAGATCTTTATATTGGTGCTATTGTTAGGGGTCACTGAATTGGTCTCAATCATAACAACCTTATGCATAAGAGAACTAAACATTGCCCTTTTCAGCACATTCCTCAGCTTAGTTCCCAAGCGGGAGCATATTGTCAGAGACACCTTGAGGGCCTCTTCTGGCTTACTGACCTTGTATTTCACCAAACATGAGGTCCTTCTCCAGGACTGGTCTCTCCGGACAACATGGCCAAAATTTGTAAAACGAAGCCTTGCCATCCTCGCCTCTAAGGAGCACCAACAGGACTTCTTCTAAGAATGATAGGCTTTTCCTTTCAGCAGGTCATGATCCGTTCAATATACTTTTCTACACTACAATTCAAATCCATCAGTTCCTCTCCGCTCTTCTTTATTCAATGTGCAACTTTCACACGCATAGGAGCAAGTGAAAATACCCGATGGATTGTGTTAGATGAACCTTCATCCTCAAAGTAATGTCCTTGCCTTTCAAGACGCTAGTGAGGCCTTGTTCAGCAGATGTATCTAATGCAACTCTTCCCTGGCCCCCCTCTTTAGGTCTCTTAACTGCTACTTCCATGAGCCTTGATCATAGATCCAAGCAGACAAAAATTCCTTGACCACTTGGACTTTTCTCGATCTATGTGACGCTACCTCTTGTCTAGTTGGGAGGAGTTTTGTCTTGTTTACATTGAATGGTACTCCGTATTGAAGGCCGCAGTCCTTGATCTGCACCAGCAAGTCCTTCAAATGGCTCTCACTTTCACCGAGCAAGGCTGTATCCCCTGCGTATTAGATGTTGTTAATAAGCCTTCCTCCAATCCCGATGCCACACTCTTCTGCACATGGCCAGCTTCTCTGGGATTAGCTCAGCAGACAGAGCATGGTGAGAGTACATAACACAGTGGAACACCTTTCTTAATTTTAAGTCACACAGTATGCATTTGTTCCATTTGAAACGTGCTTCTGAAACACAAGTCAGTGAAACACAAGTAAACATCTTTCTGGTGTTCTCTGCATTAACCAAGATCTATCTGCCATCAGTAATGACAGTCCTTGCTCTGCATCCTCTTCTGAATCCAGTCTGAACCTCTGGCAGCTCCCTCTCTATGTAGTGCTGCATCCCTTCTGGGATGCTGACATGTGGCGTTAGTGGTACTGGTCTGTAGTTTGAGCATGCTCTTGGCTCACCTTTCTTTGCAATGGGGGCATGGATGGTTTTTTCCTGTCAGTGGGCCAGGGAGCTATCCTCCCCATTTCCTGGCGTAGACAGCTTAGTGAGTCCAGTGCTTCATTAACATGTTGAAACATTTCAGTCCATATTTCCTCAGTTCTTGGATTTTTGGAGTTCGTTTTTGAATGTTGATGGCTCCCTCCCACGCACCTTCTGCACCCCTGTCCCCACACTAGCATGACCTTTAACCTCACCATCCCAGTGCAACTCTACCCCTCAGTGCTTTCTGTTGGGCCTCCCTGCCACAAAGCCCAGGAGGAGTGAGCGCAGAGTCAGAGCCAGTGATGCAGGGGCTATAGGAAATGTAGGGGAGCTTTGCTCTAGCTGATGCTCTCAGTGTAGCTGGAACTTCTTCCTTCAGTACCCACGTCTTGCTTGTATGCTACTTCCGGAACAGTGGCATGTCCCCTAGTACCTGTTTGTACCGTGACTGTGTGTTCTTCTGATGCTCCCTGCTTCATTCAATATTTTGCCCACAGAAAATTTCATAATTTCAACCCGAGGCTTTTTCTTTCAGTTTAAGCTCTGCTGAGTGTGTACTTCCCTTTCCATTTTCTAAGTCTAGGTCTTTCTATATTTTATTATAATGTTTGACTTTGTCTTCTCTAACTACCCTTTGAAATTTTCAATTCAACTCTTTGGCATACTTTCTTCCATTTGCCTTAGCTACTGTACAGTTAAGAGTATGTTTCAGGGCTCTTCTGAAATCTATTTTGATTTTTTCTTTCTTTCTTTTGAATGATTTTTGCTTTCTTCATGAGTGATGCTCTTTGTGTCTTCCCACAGCTCCTTAGGTCTTTGGTCAGTAGTGTTCAGTGTGTCAAATCTGCTAATGAGATGTTCTCAAATATTCAATTAAAATAGACTCAAGATTGTATTTTGGCTATCATGGATTTGTTTTAATTTTCTTCAGGTTTATCCTGAATTTACATATGATCAATTTATGGAATGGTAACAATAAACTCCTAGCCTGCTTTTAGCTGCTGATATTCACCTTCTCTATTGTCTGTTTTTTATTTCTATTGACATCTTGGGATGCCCGTGTGCATAATCCCACTTTTGTTGTTAAAAAAGAATTTATTTTATATGAACAAGTCAATGGTATTGGATAACTATCATGTGATAGTCAGCTTCATTTCTGTCATTGCGTCCATATTTTCTAACTACGGTTCCTCTTGTGTACACCTTTTGCATTCTACTTGCCCAAAATTATCAATGCATCTTGGTTGTATGTTTGAGCAATTCCCAGTAAAGTTGTTTGGTAGATTCTTCAATTTCTTCAGCACTGGATTTTGTGGTTGGTGTATAAATTTGAATGATAGTCGTATTGATGAGATTACCTTTGGGTGGACCGATATAATCCTATCACATACAGCATCGCACTTCATTTATTGATTTTGTAACGTCCATTTGGGTAGTGAGTGGAATAGCATGCTACTCCTTACGGCAAAGTCAGTCATAACATTTTCTCATTAAAAATGGCCACTAATATAGAGCCGGTTCAGCTCACTAATGCGAGGATAGCGATCTTTATGGGTTCCATTCCATTTTTGATGGCTTTCAACTTTACTAGATTCTGATCAATGGCAGAGTTTTCCAGCTTTTTTTCTTTACCTGGAGTTGTTCCCAATCAGCAACTAAAGAGCTCCAAGGCTACATTCTCACAGGTTTTCCCTGATTCACTTCAGCATGGCCCATTCCAGTCTGAGAAGTCAACTCCCTCCCAGTCATATTTCAATTGTCCGTGGACCTGAGGGGCTCATCCCGAGGCACGATCTCCTATAATATTCTGCTTCCATTCATTACACCTTCAGAGTCTGACAGTGTTTCAAAGCCATGCATAAGATTTTCTATGGCTTTTTCCTCTGAAGTAGGATTTGCATTCTTAGTTGTCTGTTCTTAGTCTGGAAGCTTTACTGAAACCCGTTCACCTGTGGTAACACTGCTGGCATTTGAAATAGTAGTGGCATAACTTCCATTATCATAGCAACACACAGCAGCCGTAGTATGACAGACAGACAACATTTTTATACTTCATTGAAACCGAAAAAAAATGACACTATTTGAATGTGGTACATTATCAATTTATAACATGATAGCCACCCAAACCAACCAAACAAAAATTTTAAAAAGATCTATTGCTAGGAAATCAATTTTGAACTCACCATAATACTATAAGACCGAGTATAACTGCCCCATAAGATTTCCAAGCATCAACATTTACAGAAACAGCCGATCATATTTCTGTCCCATGGAACAACTCAGGGGTTTGAACAGTCAATCCTTGATTAGCACCTGAGCACTGAATCATTGCACTATACATAATTTTTACAATACTTGCAGCTATCTCTAAAATTTTATACAAACATCAGGAACAGTAGTGGGAGTCACAATATCATGAGGGTAAGGGGATGGTTAGCCAGGGAGAAGAGTGATAAAGGGGAGCCCATGAACAATATTGCATATATAGCCCCCCTTCCCTGAATGGGGTGGACAATAGAAATGTGGGTTAAGGGGGGCAATGGACAGTGTTAAATACGAAATAATAATAATATATAATTGATCAAGGATTCACAAATGTGGGAGAGTGGAGAAGGGAGAGGAAAAAAGAGGAGCTTATACTAAGGGTTCAGGTAGAAAATGTCTTGGAAATGATGATGGCAGAATGTGTACAAATATGCTTGATGCAATTGATGTATGGAATCCTATAAGAACTATAAAAGCCCTCAATACAATGATATTTTTAAAATGTTATAAAAACATACATATTAAAAATTATCCAAGTGACTCTCAGGACTAAAAAAAAAACAGAAGAGGCAATAAACAAAGAAAATAAAGGGAAAACCAATGAAAATAGCAAACGTAAGCCCCAAGTAAGCAGTCACATTGTATATAATGTAAACATCCTAAATAAAGGTTGGAGTTTAGTCAACTACATAGTGCAAAACAAACAAACAAACAAAAACTTACTTCAAATATAATAATATAATCAAGTTAAAAGTAAATAATAAAAACTTCTAGGAAAGCAAGAGTGACTATAATCTTGATAATCTTGACTATTATCAAAACTAACAAGATCACTGGAGATGGCCATGCTACACACACACACACACACAGTATAACACCAAGAAGACACTGGAATACTTATGGTATACATTCCAAATAACAGAACTTAAAAATATGTGAAACAAAAATGGATAGACCTTAAAGGAAAAATAAACAAATCCAGAATTGCATTTGAAGAATCATCTCTCAACATTGAAGAATTAGATAGAAAATCATTATGGTTACATGAGAATTGTATAGAGCATCAACCGATATAATCTGATAAATATTATAGAGTAGTTCATCTAAAACTAGACTCTACTTATTCTTAATTGACGAGTAGCCAAAATAGGGCAGTGATTATTAGATGCTCGGGTGATAATTAAACGTGTACCAATTTGAATCCAACTCGTGTCCCAGTGGGAGAAATGTGTGGCAGCTTGCTCTCCTAAAGATCACAGCCTTGGGGCTGCTCTGCTTTGTCATAAGCATTCACTGTGAGTGGGCCTGGGCTTGATAATGGTCTGTCAAAGCACAGTCCACAAAGACAATGCTCTGTCTTACTTTGGTCAGAAATATTGGGAATTTTAAAAGCTTGTGAGCAGCAACCAAGATGCAGCCATTGGTCTCTCTTTGTGGAGTAAGAAGACTGAAGTCAATGAGAGACACTTGAAAGCAATTAATCTAGAAATATGCTGGGTCTTTTGACTGCCAGCACCCCAAATCCTGGTAAAAGCTGTGTGGAGCTCTCTTGGCTGACCTTTGAAAAGGATCACAAATAGAATAGAGAGCAATTTGTAACAAAACTCAAAATAACAACCAAGAAAGACCAGTTTAATGGTCTAATAGAGACTTGGGGAAAATGTAGTTTATGTATCCTCAAGGGACGCAAATCATGTTCCTTTGATATGTTCTTTGGATTTGGTGGGGGTAGGGGTGGGTGGGTTGTTGAGCCCAAGGGACATGTTGGGCTGATTGTGGATGAAGTAAGATTTTATTAACTCCCTAATAAATCTTGGTGATGGACCTATGCCATTCAAGAAAGCACTTCAAGATTACTCTGGGGGCATCCCTCGCACAGTCTACATAACCTTCTGAAGCAGAGATTGCTGCCAGTCCATGCCCAGCAGAACCCTTTAGAAGTCACAGCTGTGGTTGGATCTTTTATTTAAAGACACTCTAACAAGATTCAGACAAGTGTATTAGAGAACTTGCCTACAGCTGTCCACTGATCACAGAGAGAGATTTAACATAGTTTGTTTGGAATAAGCCAATGCATACATAAACTAGAGTCTTAGCAGCAATATGCCTTGGTTGACCTTGGTATAGAGCAATGACCCTGAAAAGAGAACACAGAGGGGACTATAAAAGCTAGACCATAGAGAATGAGTACTTTTATTAATAAATGATGTTTTGGCAATTAGAAATTGACATGCTGAAACAAACAAACAGGAAATCCTTTACCCAATCCTCACACATTACAAATATATTAACAGATTAGATCATAGATTTAATTTAAATCATAAACCTTATATTTGGGGGGTACAGAACATGTGCTTGAGGAAATGAGTAATTAAAGTCAACTTTAAAATTATGACTGAAAAAGGATAATCTTGATAAGTTGGACTTCATCAAAATTAAAAACTTTTTCTCTGTGAAAGACGATGTTTAAAAATTGACAAGGCAAACTAAAGAGTAGAAGAAATGTTCGCAAATCACATATGTAACCAAGGAATATAGATACAAAAAGTTAAATATAATTGATAAGCTTAAACTAAGGAAACAAAAATGGATTTTCAAATAGGAATTGAGTCATTATGTATTAAGGAAATGCTATTCATATGAACAATAAACTGGATGAATCTCCAGAGAATTATGCGCAATGAAAAAAAATCAATCTTAAAAGGTATGTATTATTTATTTTATATAGCATTCCTGGCAAAATGATGAAAAAGGAGAAGGGCTATGTGGTTGGTAGTAATTCCGATTGTGTTTGGAGTTGAGGGAAATGGAAAAGAGCAGCACAAGGGATCGCTGGGGTTATGGAAGTGATCGGTTTTTGGGTGAACTCCAGTGTTACGTTCACAAACGTTGGCATTGTTAACACTGAGGGAAACTTGCTAAAGGGTACGCAGGCTTTCTTATTGCTTATAAGTGTATGTGAGACTGCAAATGTCTAAAAATAAAGTGGTAGATTAAAAAATAGATGTTAGCTATGATGAATAGGAAAGTTAGGTGTAATCATTAATCATATCCCCTGTGCTAAATGTGAGCCAGATAAACTGCAACACTAGTGATTACTGCTAACAACAGGCAGATCTCTCCAGTGTTTATACTTAAGAATTGATGTATTATATCTTTTTTCATAAAAATCTTATCGTGTGTTTTTATTATCCCCTCAGCTACATATTTGGGAAAACAAAAATAGATCTGTCTCTAGGCATCATGTGTCTTAAAGTAACTAATAACAATGGTAGGCTTTATATTAAACGATGATTATATTTAATTTAATACCATGTAAGGACTATAGATAATGAACTGCTTTTTTAATGTTCTTCATTTAAAAATATATGTGTCTTCTGTAGTGGAATTTTACAAAGTAAACATGTTACAATAAATTCAAACAAACTAAGTCTGTTTTTCTCAGGTTGATTTCCACTCTCGGTGGCCTGGCAGGAAGGAAAGGGTCCGCATGATAGGGTTTTCCAAGGAGTCCTCAGGGAACTTCGATTAAATTTTCAGCTACAAACCTACAGGCAGGAGAAAGATGTTGCTGCCTGATATTGATCAGATATGTAAGCAAGATACATTGAACATGGCTGTTGATTATACTGAAAAATTTGGAAACAAAAAGGATTTGGGATTACATGATAGAATTTTGCAAGCTCAATGAATTATTTTTTGTAAATACAATTTTTGTAAAAACAACAAAGAAAGCAACTATGCATTTGGTACTTACCCAAAGAATATTCAAGACTCAGCTCACCTACTTCCGTGGAAAGAGAGGATGAGGAGGGCCCAGTCAATTGTGGAACAGAGCATCACTTGTTCATAGTCAAATTCAGGTTGTTCCTGAAAGAAATCAAAATATGTTCACAAAAGGCAATCCATAACCTTAAATATAATCCAACTTAAAGATTTTTTTATACTGAACATTAATAACCAAAGATCAAATGAGATGTGAGTTTGCATTAAGCACATGATATATGAAAAAAGTAAAAGGTAATTTTAAAAAGAAAGAATAGGAAGGCCAAAACTGATGTCAGAAGAAACTTTAAACCTTGCTATTGAAATAAATTAGGTAGGCAGATGTAAGAAATGATGACATTAAATATCTGAACAGAAATTTTCAGAGGGTGGCTGTAGAAAACAAAGTATTCTAATGAAATATGCTAACTTCTGGAATTAGAAGACGAAAGGGAAGAAAATGCTCAGTATTTCTCAAACTGAAAGAACTGAAACAATCAAAGAAAATAGGTCTTGTTTTGTAATATTTACATATTCTATGATTAAAATGTTGAAGACTACAGAAAGGATAAATAGACTGAAACAGCACACAGTTCTGTACCAAGAAAAACTGGCCAAAGTTTAATTATTTGGGAAGGGTTGCATTCGATCAAGAACTGTTTATATTGAAGGAAAAGAGTCCAAGTTCAAATGAAGGCTTTATCCAAGACAAGCATCCAGGAATTTAAAAAAGCATTAATTAAGATATTTCAATACATGAATGTGATTCTGAATTTGCTCACTTGTGTATGGAAAGGAAGTTGGAAGACATCTGCATGATCACCTACTACAAACACTCTTTATTTCGGGCCATTCCCAAGAAAGATGATTCAAAAGAATGCAAAATTATCAAACATTACCATTACCATTACTATTACACGCAGGTATATTTTGATGAAAATAATTAAAAATAATTGGAGCAGTACACAGGGAGGGAACTGCCAGAAATGCAAGCTAGATTCCAAAGAGACATCAAGTAAGAATGCTGATGTCAGTGGAATTTGGCTAACAATAGAGAACACCAGATAAAAACTTACCTGTGTATTATTGACTATGCTAAGGCATTTGACTGTGTGGATCATAATGAACTATGGATAACACGGTAAAAAATGTAGGATTCTAAGACACCCAATTGTGCTCATGCTGAACTTAGACCTAGACTAAAAAGCAATCGTTGAAGTAGAGCAGTGCATGTGTTAAAATCAGGAAAGTGGTGTGTCACAGTGGTGTAACTTTCTCTACCATTATTCAATCTGTTCCTGAAAAAAAAAATTAGGTCTATCTAGCTAAAATAGGCTGGAGAAACAATCCAGGAGAGAAAACAAAAAGATCAATGGTTTTGGGGGAACATGGGTGGGTGGTAGGGGGTGGGAGAAAGGCAGTGGTGTTAACAAACCCAGGAATAAGGGAACAACAAGTGATCCAAAATTGATGATGAGGAGGGTGTAGGAGGCCTGGTAGGGATTGATCAAGGCCAATGTAACCGAGAGGAACTACTAAAAGCCAAATGAAGGCTGAGCATGATAGTGGGACAAGAAAGTACAAGGAATTAGAGGAAGGAACTAGAAAGCAAAGGGCATTTATAGAGGTCTAAATACAGGCATGGACAGACGTAAATATATTTATATATAATGATGGGGAAATAGATCTATGTGCACGTATTTATAGGTTTAGTATTAAGTAGATGGACATTGGGCAATCACTTAGTACTCCCTCAATGCAAGAACACTTTATTCTATAAAACTGGCATTCCATGATGCTTACCTTCCCAACTGAAGACAAAGTGGTGCATAAGCAAATGTGGTGAAGGAAACTGATGGTGCCCAGCAATCAAAATGTATAGTATCTGGAGTCTTAAAGGCTTGAAGATAAACAAGCGGCGATCTAGCTGAGAAGCCACAAAAACCACATGGAAGAAGCATACCAGCCTATGTGATCATAAGGTGTCAAATGAATCAGGTATGAGGCATCAAAGAACAAAATATCATATCATTGTGAATAAGGGGGAGTGTGGACCCAAAAACCATCTGTAAACAACTGGACATCCCCTCACAGAAGGGTCTTGGGGAGGAGACGAGCCAGTCAGGGTACAGTGTAGCAATGATGAAACATACATCTTTCCTCTAGTTCTTTAAGGATTCCTCCACTCTATTATAATGATCCCAATTCTACCTTACAAATCCGGCTAGACCAGAGGATGTACACTGGTACAGATAGGAACTGGAAACACAGGGAATCCAGGACAGATGAACCCCTCAGGAACAGTGATGATCGTGGAAAAACCTGGAGGGAGGGTGGAGGGAAGGTGGGATAGAAAGGGGGAACCGATTACAAAGATCTGCATATAACCCCCTCCCTGGGGGACGGACAACAGAAAAATGGGTGAAGGGAGATATTAGAGACTGTAAGACATGAAAAAATAATAATGACGTATAAATTATCAAGGGTTCATGAGGAAGGGAGGTGGGGAGGGAGGGGGAAAATGAGGAGCTGCTACCAAGGGCTCAAGTGGAAAGCAAATGTTTTGAGAATGATGTTGGTAACAAATATACAAATGTGCTTGACACAATAGATGGATGTATGGATTGTGATAAGAGTTGTATGAGCCCCCGATAAAATGATTTAAGAAATAAATACATTAAATTAAAAAAAGAATCAGGAAACATCATGATTGGAGAAAAACTCATGAACAAACAACCTTTGGTGTGAAAAAGACAGAACCTTGCATGCTGAAATCGAAGAGGACTTGCCACACCAACAGATAAAGATTAAAGACCACAGACTTCAGGAAGGGTCTTCAGTATAAAGAGAACTAATAGTCCTGGTAGCATTGCGGGACAAGAGCTGGGCTGCTGTCCTCAAGACCAGCATCTCAAACCCAGCAGAGGTTCTGTGGGAGAAAGAGCATAAATATTTTAAATGTGTCCAGACAAGACCTAATATCTCAGGATGGCAAAATCGCCTCTGTTTGGGAAACACTGCCCTGGGAACTTTTATGAGTGTCAAGAGGATACCCACCCACATGTGACTCATTAGGTGAAAACCAATAAGGTGGAGACCAAACTTATTGTCATCAACTCATTTCCACTCATAGTGAGCCTACAGGGAAGATACAATGGCCCCACAGGATTTCCAAAACTGTAATCTATGGCAGTGGCTGCACATCCTTCTCCCAGACTGGTTCATGCATTGAAATCCCCGTCCTTGCAATCAAGAGCTGAATCCTGCAGCTCTACCCCACCAAGATTCCGCCAGTCATTGAAGGATATATTTTGCTCTTGTTCATTAATATTTTCCTTTTGTTGACAGATTATACAAAATTTAAAAGTTGGCTAGGTCTATCTTCTACTCTAAAACTCTTAACTTTTTGTTAATGATGTGTTGTTTTGTTGGAGGCTTTTTTAGTTCTTCAGACGTATGCTGATGTGTATAAACTTTCTTAATAAAAGCAAACATATTGCAACTGAGTCAACTTCAGTCAAAAAGTGATTTACAGTAATAAAAATATTATATATGGCTGTTATGAATATAATAAACTCTGTAGAAGTGTATTTGATTTTAATGCATAATTTTTTTCACAATTCAACCAATAAACAACATCATGAAAAATGAAGAAAAAGATTGAAGTTTTCAACAATTTTATTTTACATTAATCCATAATCAACACTCATGGTTGCAGCAGTCATGAAATCAAACATAATATATTTAGCAAATCTATTGCAAAATATCACTTTGAAATGTGAAGGAGCAAAGAGGTCACTTTGAGGACTAAGGTATTCCTGACCCAAGCCAGGCTATTTCAATCACATCATATACATGTGAAAGCAGGACGTTGATTAAGGAAGACTGAGGAATTGTGTATTTGAATTTTGGGTTTGGTCAAGAATATTT
Organism: Tenrec ecaudatus; assembly: GCF_050624435.1. Taxonomy (NCBI): domain Eukaryota; kingdom Metazoa; phylum Chordata; class Mammalia; order Afrosoricida; family Tenrecidae; genus Tenrec; species Tenrec ecaudatus. The sequence goes on along the minus strand of NC_134540.1, from coordinate 61,104,212 downwards.
AATACACCAAATACTGCCAGAAGGACAAATGAAGGACTCTTAGAAAGACAGTCGGAATGCTTCTTAGAAGTGAGGTTGGTAACAGTTCATTTCACCTACTTTGAGCATATTATCAGGAGGGTCTAATCTCTGGAGAAGGACACCAGGCGTAGTAAATTAAAAAATCAAAAAACTGCAATAGTGTTAATTCTGACTCATGTGACATGGATAGCATGTAACGGAAAGGCCCCTGTGGGTTTCCATTTGAATGGAAGCAGAACACCTTCTCTTTTTCGTTGGATGCAGCTGACGGGTTTAAATTGCTTACCTTGTGATTAGCAAATTGTGTAGCTCACTACACCACCAATGCCATTGAAAAAGTAATCATTGAAAGTTATTCAGTGATGATGCAAACTGGCTAATGCAGGCTATGGCAATATGAGACTCAGTGACATTTCTTTCTTGATTATTTTAGGACCTAAGCATCGTTACATGGCACAGGACTGGGTCGTTTTTCATTCTGTTGGGCATAAGATCTCTCTGAGTCAAAGCTGACTCAATGGCACCCACCACCACCACCAATCACCTAAAAAAGAGGCCCAGTGTTCTGGGAGACAATGATACTTTGAGATGCTCGATAGAAGAACGAAGACACCTTCTACTCCCATCAAGATTTACAATCTTGAAAACTCACAGGGGCAGTTCTACTCCTCCATTGATTCTGTGGTGTTGAGTAACTGTTAGTGCCGAGATGAAATGGAGTCACAGATATTTTCATCCCACTTCAGAAATCACGGACTCACTCACCAAATCATACATGTCTTGTTTTATAACTCAAAACTGACCCAGTTGATTGTCATTATAATCACTTTGGGTTATAGAACTATGTTATATGCAGACACCATATTATATTGATTCAGAGACTACTTAAATTACCTTAACTCTTGGACTGACAGGCGTTCTTTCATCCAGATTTATCATTACTGAAGGAACAAACTCCCTCTACTAGATTACATTTACTTTTAGCAACTTGTTTACCAATTGATGCTTTGGAAAAATTGGACAACTTAATTGCCAGCAGATGAAGAGCTGTACTTTCACTAAAGTCACGAATAGAGCTGTGCCTTGAGACTTATGTTCTTCCACATTTATGGAAGATCCCATCCCGTGAACATGTTTAATGAGACATTTGACCAGAATCTTCCATGAGAGGGAGTCTCAACCCCATGTTCAAAGACAATGAAAGGACAGACATGATTCTATTGGTACAAGCAGTATGACGACCAGTGTGCTCCAGTTTTATTTGCAAAATAAAAGCATAATCGTTTCCACACATGGGGTTGCCTTAATTAGATATGTACTCCATGGCACCTGACAATAACGCCACTGTATTGTGTTCTTATTAAAAGCATCCCTTGTTAGCCATTTCTCCATCAGTCAAGAAGACATTGGTGGTGAGGGAGAAGAGCCACCATGACTTCTGGTTTTGGGCAAAACCTCTGATGGGAGGCCTTTGGCCAGGCATCAGCAGATTCATAGTGGGGGAGCCTTATTATATCTCTGGGAGTTGCAGCTTCTGTTTTTTTTTATTTGAAGTTGCAGAACTAAGAATGAAGGCATATGCAGATTTCTACAAATATTATGATTCCATGAACTATTTTGAAGAAATGAGGGAAGCTAGTATCTTTCAAAAGGCAAATTGATTGTGGAATGAAATTAATTTCTTCACCTTGATTCCATGAATGTCACTGGTTGATGTCACTGAACTATGGAACAACTGTGGGGTAAGTATCTGTTTCTCTTGGTAAATAAGCAATTAACAACAACAACAACAAACTATTGTGTCAATTTCAACTTATTGTAAGCCTAAACTATGTTATATGTGTTATATGTGTAATGTTTTTAAATAGTCCCTGAAAATTAGTAAATGCGTTATCATTGTATCCTTTGTTACTTTGAATTATTATTATTTCTCTTTATCCCTACTGATATGGAATATTGTGGGCCACTCTCCTTGATTCTGAATATTATTAAATTAGCAGGTGTGTTAGTCTGGGTAGACTAGAGAAACAAATCCAGGGAGACTCATAGAGAACTTTATGCCAAAGAGTATTGTATATTAAGAAAACATCATAGTCCTGTCCAGATCAAGTCCATGAATCCAATATTAGCCTGTATGTCCAATACCAGTCTATCAGTTCCTCTTCAGACTCAGGCAACACATGCAATGATGCCAAATGCAGAAAGATTACAGGCCAGAGGGCATAAAATCTTGTAGATCCAGTGGTGGTGGAAGCATCTTAGCACTGGCGTGTGTCTCCACGAGGCTCCTTCAGCTCCCAGGCTCTGGCTGCCATTGCCCTAGCTCCATTTGTCTTGTCAACAGGGAACTCTTGCAGGAAGAGAGTGTGTCTGACCTCCAGTGAGATATTTATCTTTTTTGTTCCTCCAAATGATGTCATCAATATGAGACATAATCGACAGGCTAGATTCCACCCTTTTGCAAGTTGACAGGAGATTATGCAACTGCCACAGCAGGCTAGAGACCACCAACCACAGTAGGGTCAAGGAATTTTCAGTTAGGTTATAGCCAACATAACTACCTGGTTTGAGTTTTAACCTAAGTAATATCTTGGAAATCTACCAACTTTGGTTAAAAGCACTTGGCATAGAATTTTAATCATAGCTTATAAATTACTAGGAAAGGGTATTAATTATTTCCCAAATAAATGTCTTAGAAGTTTTGGTTTTCAGAAAATGTGAACACAAGACCTAATAATAAGTCCATAAAAGTTAAGAGGTAGGTGCATTGAAGACATGTATGTATAAAATATAAAAATGATAAATCTCACATGAATATTTAAATTCTTGTCATTTTATCTGTGTTTTGATATACATTGTGCTTGACTTTTTTTTAACACTTTCTGTGTTTTTGTTTTTTTAATATTGGAGTTTATCATGCATATTTTTGTCATTTTTAGTGGCCTTCTTGACTGTCTGTCATGTATTTTCGATGTTTTTTGGTATATTAGTAGAGGATGGGTAAATCCTTAGAAATAGATTAGAATTAGAATAAAGGTTTCTTGGGGGTATGGAAAGGGAGGTCGGGGGTTAACCGTGAGCTGGTATCAAGGAGTGTAAAAAGGGAGAAAATGTTTTGAAACTGATTGTGCTAGCGATTGATAATTACTTGGTTACTGAACTTTGGTATGGATTAGGTTCAAATTAAAAACAAAACAAAAAAGGAAACACAACCAAATCAGCAAATATAAACAAACAAACAAATGTGTAGATAATTATAATAAATCAAGTACCCTTCCCCTCAAGTTTTCCATCATTTTATTCAGTTTCTGATACCAGGTGCCCATGGATGACTCTCTCTTTGACCCTCTCCATGCAGGACACCTTAATTTTCTGCCTGATTCAGGAGTTTCCGTATATTCTTCAGGATGCTAGCCACAGGCAAAGGAGTATCCTTACAGCTTCCCTACTGACGTATTGGCTCTCATAATCCCTTTGTTCTAAATTAGCTGGATCATTCACCAAAGATTCTATACTCCTGCATCTTTATTATAGAGGGAAAACAGAAAGAAAAATTACATAGACATTTAATATAATCATCAAGGTGAAGATTCTAGGTCCTAAAGTAGGACAGGCTATCCAATCATATGACGGAATAGTACCACTGCAAGGAAGCCCATTGAGAAAGAAGTTCATCTCAACAAAGCCAGGTGGGAGTCAAAGTTCAGGTGACCCAAATGGTTTCCACTGAAAATTCAGTGCAGCCTGTAACGATTACTGGCTGGAAGTGAAAGTCGCCTTCCCCAATTCTGTCCTCTCTGACACAACCTCCGTGCTGGTGTCTTGCAGTGCCCTTGACTGCCTCATATCTAAAGAGCTTCCCACAAAACTTGAAATGCACTGCCATCGAGTAGAGGAAGACCCATCTTTGTTCTATAGTGTCACCCTATCGGACAAAGTAGACCTGCTTGTATGAGTTTGAGACTAACTCGTTATGGGAGTAGAGAACCGCGGCTTTCCTCCTCAGAGTGGGGCATTATTTGGAACTCTTCACCTTGCAGTTAGCAGTTAGAACTTGGCAGGGAGAGGGATATACTTCTGTTTTTTCTTCGATGCAGTGATTGGCTAAACCAAGGGGCAGAGTTCCCACAGAAAAGTTTCTGCTTTGCTAGGCTGCCCCTTTCCTGATCATATTTCTAGAGCAGGTGTTGAAAAACAAAATTTTGAGACAGAAGTGTCAAGCCTGTCCCTCACACCAATTTGAAAATTATTCAAGAGCCATGAATGCATATTTTACTAACAAGTGAAATCACCATTCTTGGAATAATATCTTTTAAAATTAAACAATGATATTTTTATCTTCATTTTCAATTTTACTTCAGAGCCACATGTATGATCTGAAGAGCTTCCTATGGATCTCCAGGGGCAGTTTGCAGATCCCTTGTCCCGAGGGAGCAGGAATTCAAGCCCACATCATAGTACCCTCCGGTTACAAAGTCCTAAGGTCTCTGGCCTGTCTGCTTGTGTCATCTTATATTTATTTTGCAAGTATTGCCCAGTTTTTCTGTTATTTTGTATGTGTGTATGTATTTAGTTTGTTTCATAGTTTGATTAATTGAGGAAATAAAGTATATTTAGTTCATTGTTTTAGTAAACAGGATTTGGAATAATCTTCTCTGTATGGCATTTTTCATGGATAAGAGCTAATATAGAAATTTATTGAGAGTATACATACCATTTACCTCAATCATCTGAACTATATGCTTTCTCATGGATAGATAGCAAAATGTGGATATGAGAGGTACAGGCTCAACTGGAGGGTCCTAGATAACTGAAATTGAAAAAAATATGATCATAACATAATATTTAAGGAAATATGAAATGTTAATTTGCAGTACTTATGAATAACTAATTGGTTCAATATGAAAAGAAAAGGTCATAAGTGAGAGTCAGATGCAAATTTGGTGACAGAAAAATTTAATTAAATGAAACGTAACTAACATTAAGTAAAAGGAAGGAATCATTTGTAATGTTAGTATTAATTTTTAGATATAAGGATTTCTCACTAAAAAAGTATTGCTTTGAGAATTTAGGCAATTTACTTACATTTCTCATACTCAAAAAAACAAAAATAAAAACCAAATTTTTTCTATATACCATGCTGTATGGGAAACAAGGCAAGACTCCAAATTTATAGACACCCTTCTATAAAGAAAAGGATGAGACCTAAAAGGCACAGGGCCACTAAACTCTCTTTCTTGAAATTTGGAACTAATAATAATATTACAAACTGCATTGTTTCTGTTGAACTTTTGAAATGAGAAATTTTGCAAAGCAGAGATGCCTGAGGCAAATCCATCTAACATATAAATATTGAGGCAAAACTTCAAAACAGAAAATTCAAGATCCATGTAACCTTGGAGTATCTGAGAAAACAATAGAACTTATTATTTCAGTATATCGGTCCTTGGAGAAAATCATTTATGAGTCACTTTACTAAAAAGCAATAGTCAACATTCAACCATTTCAAGTATTATGAGCAAGAACCAAAGGTGCTGAAGAAAGAAGTTCAAGCTGTACTGGAGGCATTAGATGGAAACAAAGCTCCAGGAAATGATTGAACAAGCTGATGAAGCAGTGGACAGTGAAAGCAATCACCCATCTATGACAGGAAATTTGGAAATCAGAGACTTGACCAACTGATTGCAAGAGATCCATATATGTACCCATTGCAATGAAAGATAACCCAATCATGCCCAAATGATAGAATAATATCCCTGATATCACACGCATGAACTCAATCTGCGGCACAAGAGCTCTTCAGAGTATTGAAAAGCAAGGATGTTACTTTGAGGACTAAGTTATGTCTGACTTGAGGGATAAGGCGATTTTTAATTGCTTAATATCCATATGAAAATTGCAATTGAAATAAATAATACAGAAGAATAATTAATGCATTTGAATTGTAGGGCTGGAGAAGACTATTGCTGAAAGGACATATAAATCTGTCTTGGAAGAAGTATGGCCAAAGTGCTTATTAGAGACAAGGATGGCAAGGAACTTAAAATTTCTGAACATTTTGTCACAGAGTAATCTCTGGAGAAGACATCATTCTGTTAAAGTTGAGGAGACATGAAGGAGAAGAAGGCCCTCTAGGAGATGGCTTGACCCTATCTATGCCTGTAACTATGGGCTCAAGCAAAGGAACTGATTATGAGGAAGACACAGGACTGCTCAGTGTTTTGTCTGTTATTCATAAGGTTTAAATGGATCAGAACCATCTCGATGGCACCCATCAACAACAACCAGAACAACATTTTAATTCTTGTCTCTGGGATCTATTATGTAATTTCTTTGTTTTTAAGGCTTCAAATATTTTGAATGTTAATCACATTCTCATTTAGTTTAGTGTTATTTAAGTCTTTAGGATTCAAAACATAAAATTATATTGTCACATATTAGCACTTGACTTTTATTCTACGATTCAGATTATAATTACCAACCTGTGTGTGTGCGCGCACACACGCACGTGCATGAAGGAGAGGTCTAAGAGTTACTTTATAACTTACCTGTATATAAGTTAACTAATTTAAGAAAAATATCTATCTATCATCTATTTCTCTATCTTCTATATATTTGTTTTGGGTTTCATGTTCTGTCTTATATCTCCAATGAAGGATAAAATAACAGTGCAGAAAAATTGCTTCGAATAATTATCTAATCAACTCAGCAAAATATATAGCCCAAAAGGCGCTGATAAATAATAATTTACACATTAATAAAATGTGCAATTGTTCACAATTATATATCATGATAAAATTATTGGGAATGGCAACACATGATTGTGAATATATTAAATGTGCAGGAGATTAGATTTGAGAGAACAGCATTGAGCTTGCATGTCTAGATTACTGAGGGAGAAAGGTCAAATATAACAACGGTGATAATGGTGTAGCGGCATGAAGGGATTCATTCCATTGGTTGCTGGGTCACTGTCAGTTCTGAGAAAGGAGGACTCCTCCCTTGTTTTTCCCAACTTCCTGACAACCAGTGTGGCGGCTCCCACCTTTACTCGTGCAGTGACCAGTTACACCCCCATGTACGTGCACTGTGTGGGACGTGCTTCCCCTCAGGTTAAAGTCATGACCTCCTGGATCTGGCACCGGTTATTTCAAACCCACACCTACAGGAATGTCAATTCATCAGATGAGCAAAACACTTAGGGCTGGGTCACTAGTTATTCCTAGACCAGCAAAAACTCCTTCCATAAACCAATTGCCCTGCTCTCAGCTGCCCTCTGAACCAGAAAATATCCTTCAGGGAACAAGCACCTGATGTGAGTCACTATATGAAGAAAATGAACTACTTCCAAGTCGAGTACCTTGACCACAGGCCACATAAAGTCTCATCAGAACTCCAGATAGGACAAAATGTATGTCTCTTCTGCCTTCCGAACTTTTCTGGGTGGAGTTCCTTGACTGACAGAGGGCACTAATCCTTAATGGTGTCCTTCTCTCAGCCCCTAAAGTTGTCTTTGTATTGGTGCTTTCAGTTCGTTGTTTTTTTTCCCCTTCCCTTTCTCTCCTTTAAAATCTTTTTTTCTGTCCATGGCCTTTAAAAGCTCTTTTCTTTCTTTCACTTTACTTCATTTCTCTTCCCTTAATTTTTCCTTTTTCTGACAGTTGTGTTTTTTTTAATTTTTCCATATTATTTTTTACTTTTCTTTTTTCCCCTCTCTAAGGACTTCTGCTGGTGCAATGGGATACCTTTGCTCTGCTAACCACAAGATTAATGGTTCAAATTCATCAAACACTCTAGGGAAAGAATATAAGTCTGTTCTCATAATGATTAAAAGTCTCAGAAACCAAAGAGCAGATCTATTCTGTCCTATGAGTCTGAATCTATCCGAATCTATCCATTGTAATGAAGTTTAGTTTCATTTTGCTTATTGAAGGTTTTCCATAATTTAACACTTTTATTTTGTTCTTATACCTTTATTTTTTTGTTATTAAAAGAAAACTTTTCATTTTGTTGTTTGTGTGCCTTGCTGTGCTTAGTTTTTATTTTTTATTGGCTTTTGTTATGTGGGTTTTTTTTCCACTGCGTTCTTTGTTTTTGGCTCCTTGACCAAATAATCCCTGCACATCTACTAAATTACGGTCATTATTCAACCTTACAGCACCTGATCATCAACTGGTAGTAAAAATCTGACATCAACTATACTATACAAACAGAAAGCAAAGAATTGTACAACTATTCACAATCTCTATTACACACTCAAGAAACTGGATGGTGAGTGGCTAAGATCTCATTAATACAAAATTATAATTAAATACAAATAGAACAAAACTGAAATGACTCAGAGACAACAATTTCATTTCACATGAAGAAAGAACACAGTGGCTAAAACATGTGATTAATATGCAAAGCCCTCACCCCACCCAGAACAAACAAACAAACAAACAACAACACATCTATTTTACCAGGAATAAAAATAACTGTAGCAACTTGAAAATAAAAGCAAACAATGATATTTAGATATCTTCAATGCTTGAGGGAAAAATAGATGAAAGCAAGCTAAACATAGACCTTCAGGAAAATTCTGGATAACACTGCCAAAAATACAGTGAAACGTTGATATCATCCAAAGACATAAATTTAGAATCCTGTAGTTATTTCAATATTTTATTTTTAAAAAGTAATACACTGAAAGAAAAAAGCTAAAATTAATATTCAAAAGACCAAATTAGTGAGCGTAAGACAAATATATCAATACTAATATACAATACTTATAGAACAAAATAATCTGAAGAAAGCCCAAGATGAGATCCTACTAAAAAGAACTTAATGTGTGATCAAAAACAGAAAGGAAAGAAACAATAAGCACAGAGAAAAATATTTCAATACTGTTGAAAGAAAACTTCCCTAACATTATGAACAAACCACAGACAACATATACCAAAATGAAAACCACAGAGGTATATCAAAATCAAACTTTCCAAAATCAAAGACAAAGACAGAATTCTGAAAAGAGATTGGGGAAGTTCTTACTCCCGTTACTGTTCCTGAGGAGTTTGTCTATCCTAAATTCTGTAATTTAAAGACTCTCGTCTAGACCAATGAATGTATGGCAGAGTAGCTGGATTTGTGAGGTGAAAGGATTGAAGGGGTGGTGTAAGATATGTATATATAAGAACACATAATATATTAAAGGTTCACAAGGATGGCAGGGCAGGGCAGGGAGGGAAAAAAGAGGAACTGATATCAAAGGGTTCAAGAAGAAAGATAATGTTTTGAAATTGTTGACAGCAATATTTGTACATATCCACTTAATATAACTGATGTATACACTGTTATAATATATGTAAGAGCTCCCACTATAATCATTATTAATAATATAAATATAAGATTTGGGAAAATAAAAATTACCTGAAAAAGGCAACCAGGAAGACTCAATTCTGATTTCTTAGTAGAACAATGCAGGCAAGAAGGTAATGGGATAATGTATATAAAACTCTGAAAAAAGAAAGAATAAAACAAACTCAGAATCACATACTATAATAAGTTTGTCCCCAAAATATAACAGTGCAATTAGGACAGCATCAGAGGTACAGAAATTAATTTATAAAATCCAGAATAACTCTATAAGCTATTTTAAAGAACATTCTTTGAATAAAGAACAAGCAATAATAGATATCAGACTGAGATTAACATGCATGACAACTCCACCCAGAAGAAAACCCAGATAAAAGATGAACAACAGCAACAATAATTCACTGTCATAGAGTGCTCTTTGACTAGGTGCTTGGATAGATGCAGCCTGAACAAAGGTGGGCAGGAGAGTAAAAATATTCCCATATGTAGTAGAATGGTATTTCTTAATATGGCTCTTCTGTCCATCTCTGTAACTTTCATCAAGTAATTTGGTGAGACTATGCAAATAGGGGGTGTCTAACACTAATTGTGGATTGGTCAATTTAGTTACCATACTCCCATCTCATAACAATAAAAATTAGTCATCTTTGAAGGAGAAGCCAGCCAAGAAAGATACCGCAGGGCCATTGGAAGAACAGATTGTGGTCTCTGCATGTAGTCAGAAGTAGCAGAGGGTGAGAGCAGAGGCACCAGAGCTGAACAAGGAGACTATGAAATAGAACAAAGGAGTAGCCCCACGATCATGAGAATATGCGGCGGAGCAGCAGTCTGGCTGCCTGCCTAGGTCAGAGACCAAGTGACCATGTGTCTAAGGGTCTGAAGACCAGAGAGACGTGACTGCTGGTTAATGAGATGCACGAGTGTAGGTCTATGATTGTATTCTTATATTTTCTGACCTGAGCCTGCGGTAACCTGTTACCTTCCCTAACAACCCCTAATAATTGTGAGTGTTGCCTGTGAGTTTTGTCGCTCATTGCAATGAATTATCAGACACACGATACAGAGTGCTGTGAGTGGAGCCGTGGGTGTCAGAATAGGGTAGAAATAACTGTGATTGCTGGCCTATCAGACCCCTGCCTGATAGCAGTAGAGAAGCCAAAAAAGTGACAATGCTGAATTATGTGCACTGTTAACTGTATTCATCATCCTATACAGTCTCTTAAATCAGCCATCACAAAAAAAAGATTTGGGCAAAACTACATTTATTAAAAAATTCACTCTGAAGGTCAATTAATATATCATAGTTCACAAATACAATGTTCTACATTGGACTTCGGTGACTAGTAACTGAGATCTTAAAAGCTTGTGAACAGGCATCTAAGGTTTAACTGTGGGTTTCTCCCTGTACTGAGGAAAGAGGAGTGAGGAAATCAAAAGGCATATAAGAGCAACTAGTTCAGTGATGAATGGATAACACAACCACACGTCTTCTAACTGCTCTGAAAAGAATACCATTTGCAGGTCTAATGGTACACAGTGGGAGAAAACTGCAGAGCAGAACTCAAAATCATGAAAGAGTGAAGGCTTACTGATTGATACAGTCTAATGGGAATCCCAAGACCTTGACCATTAGTCACCTTACGGATATGGAAATGAACTCATAACTGTCATAAAACAACCAACCATTCAAGATCAGAAAGGCAGTATTTAGCCAAGGGCAAAGTTAAGAAATAAAGACGTTGCAAATGGGAAATACAGAGAGGAAGTAGACATAGGATACGTGATGATACATGGAGAATATTGTACTGGATGCATTGAAATGAAATGTGCATGAATGTTGAAATCAAAATTGATCCTCTCTGGACACCTTCACCTGATTCATGATAAGAAGGTAAAAAAATTAACGACAAGGTGTACACATAAAAATCTGGACACATTATTGATAGCAGTGTTACTCATAATAGCCCCAAAGTGGGAACGGCTGAAATGTCTGTTAACTGATTAAATGATAAAAGGCCCAGCATAGGAAATATACAAGGGAATCCTTTTAGGTGGGTGAGATTGTTGGCTGGAGCAGTGAAAACATTGCAAATGGACCGCAGGGAAGGATGCACACTAAAACCATCAAGTGGCCACTGGTATGGGAAGTGCGTCTTGTGTGCCAAGAAAGGTAAGTGCTTAAGAGAATGTCCTTATGGCTTATAGAAATGCTGTCAGACAGAGTTACGAATCCTTGTAATCATGAAGAAACTGATCCATAGGGAGTCAGCGCCTTGCTGTTTGGCCATACAATTAGGAAGGGATAGAATATGCACTTGGACTTAGGCTGTCTGGGAAAAGAGTGCAGCTCTTTAGTTGTAGGCCATGCTGCTTCTATCAAGTAATGCATTTATTTACACACATAATAGCAGAAACCACCTGGCTATTTTAAAGTCTATAAAGAATAACGTATATAACTGAATATGTATTTTGTTGTCCCAAAGACCTTGCAGCTTTATGTAAAGTAGACTTTTCTCTGGTCAAATTACAAAGTCAAAAGTGCTCTAATTTTCAAAAACCAAAGCAAAACCACATCACCTTTCCATGATCACAAGCTACTCTTTTAATCAGAGCTTACTCTGTGTTCAATGACCTGAACCCCCAGTAATAAACAATCATGCCTAAAAATGTCATCTCTTGAGCTGCCAGTTCTAAGCAGTGGTCGCTTTCAGTTGACACACACTGCTTCACTGCTGCATGACAAGTTGTTTTCTCACTGAAGCTCCACAAAAACACTAGTGATTTTGGCTGACTGGCTCAAAAAGGGTCTCTATCTTGTTTTCATCTCTCTTCTATAGGCCTTGAGACTATAGTTTTACCTTGACAATTTGCCAAGTTAGACAAAATATGCTTGTTAAATGAATCCAATATACTAAAAGAATGAAATATGTTAATGTCTCTTTCTTTAATCCAATGAATAAAATGCAGCAGATATCTGCTTTACTTTTGAATGAACTTCTTAAAGATGAGATGTTCAACTGTTTGGATATCTTTGCCTTCTGGGCAAAAGTAATTTCCTTTTTTGACCAAAAGGGAAATTTCCTACTGAAATTAAAAGGGAGATTTTCTTAAAATAAGTGGCAGTCTTAATACGTATTTTTACATTTATTTGATTTTCCTTTTTGCCTCCTCACTGCTATTATTAAGCAACATAAGTTCTTAAAATGTTCGTTTGGGCATATATTTATCATATAGTAAGAATATAATGTCAAGGGTTACAGTTTAATACACTCATTCTACACCTAATTTTTATTTTCCTAGAAAAAAATATGTATATGGTGCTGAAGTTATGTGTCTTTCTCCCTGTAAGACTACTTAAGGAAACATATTTAAAGCATGACATGCATTTCAGTATCAGTTACCTACTAGCTGAACACTACACAGTAATAAAAGAACAAGAGAGGAAACAAAACAATCCCGAGGATTCCCCTAGTAATAAAACTGCAAATACCATTGATTGATGCTTACTTTATGTCCAGCACTGTTCTAAGCACCCAAGAATATCATTTCCTATATTCTTCATAGAAACATTGAAAGGATTTTAATACTAACTGTGTAAGGCTATCAAGAGGAGCCCGGGTTGTGTATTAGTTATGTGTTGGGATTCTAATCAAAAGGTCAGTAGTTTGAAACCACCAGCCATTCTGCAGGAGAAATATGGGGCTTTATGCTCCTGTGAAGAGTTACTGTCTCTGAAACTCACAGGGGGCAGATCTACCCTGTTATATAAAGTCACTATGAGTTGGTATATTAGGCTGAGTTGTCTTGAGAAACAAAACCAGTGACAGTCATATATGTACAAACATTTTATATCAATAAGGAGTTTTATATCACGAAGACCCAGCACAACTCAAGCCTGTGGGTCCATTCTAGCAAGAGCACTCTTCAGGTTCATGGAACTGAAGGATGATGATGCAGAAAGGTGAAGCAGGAAGCAGGGTGCTCATAGGCTTATCTGTGTATGTATGTAGAAAGCAATTCCATGTCAAGAAATTACTCACACAACTGTAGAAGTTGGGTCACGTCTACAGATCAGGCATTCAATTAGATGCCTCTCCTGACTTGGGCAAAAATAATTTCACTTTCTGACCAAAAGGGACATCTATCTGGCTTACCAAATTTTTGTTAGAGATATATATGTAAGAAGCACAATGCAAAAATAAAAATCTGGAATATACAGTATTATAATAAACAAATATTTTTTCCAAAGTAAGAGATACTGAAGAAACTTGTAATTTCCATCTTGTATATAGATAGTTCCATTAAAAACACTGAGAAATAAGATAGAAAGATATATAAACTGATAAAAATATTAAAATTTCCAATAGTTTTATTATTTATGTAATATATAATGCAAAGGACATAATTAAAAGCATTTCAGCCCCAAGATTCAGCATTATCTCCCCCAAATAGTGCAAATCCTAATGTTGCCAATAAAACTAACTAGTCAGCAATCTAATGAAAACAAGAGTAAGAACTCTAACCTAAAAATACTATGTACCTAATAGAAAATGGCATAGTGAATGCCAACTCTTTATATGAACTGCAGCCCTGAAGTCTGTGGCTTTGTGTGTTTTTCTGTTGTTAGCTGCTATCAAGCCAGTTCCTGCTCATAGTGACCCTACCTCCAGAATAATAAAGCACTGCCCAGTCCTGCACCATCTTCCCAATTGTTCACATGTGTAAGCTTATTTTTGCAGCCATTGTGTCAATCCATCTTATTGTGGACTTTCCTCTTTTTCACTGCCCTTTATCTTTTCCAAACACTATATCTTTCTCCAGGGAATGATCTCTCTTGACAACCTGTCCAAAGTACATGAAATGCAACCTCAACACCCTTGCCTCTAACGAGCATTCTGACTATATTTCTTCCAAGACAGATTGGTTGGTTCATTTGGAAGACCATCATATTTTAATATATTTTTGCCAGCACCATAATTCAAATGCATCCATTCTTCTTCACACTTTTTAAATTTAATCTCCATCATTCACAGGCATATGAGACAGTTGAAAATATCGTGGCTTAGGCCAGATATATCTTAGTCCTCAAGGTAGCACACTTGCTTTATAAAATTTAAAGAAATCTTCTTCTGCAGATGTATTCCATGTAATGCATCCTTTGATCTCTTGACTGCTACTTCCATGAACATTGATTGGGGATCCAAGCAAGACAAAATCCTTGTCATTCACTGTACCAAAAGGAACTACTCAGCATTTGTGTTAGTCTGGGTACATTAGAGAAACAAATCCAGAGAAACCCTTATGTGTAAAAAAGTTTTATATAAAGGGTAAGTGCACATCAGGAAAACATCCCAACCCAGTACTGCCCAAGCCAACTAATCCAACTATAACCCATATGTCTGAAACCAATCCACAAAGTCCTCCTCCATCTCACAAAACACACGCAATGATGCTGACTGCAGGAGGCAAGCCAAATCAGTGAATATGTAAGCATCTCGGCACTGGCAGCGGTCTCCACACAACTGCTCCTGCACCCAGGATGCATCGGGGTAGGTCCATGTGGCTTTATATTGGGAATGTCTTGCAGGAAGTGAGCCTTGAAAGCTGAAGCAGGGAACTGTTAAGGCAGCTGCACCCTGGTCTGACTATCACAAAGCAAGAGACCTGAGAACTAGAAAGGTGAGGTTCACCAAGCCATTTATCCCTCTGCTCTTCAATTAACCCCACCAGTGTTTATCGGCCAGGTTGGTCAGCATTGAACCATTTCAAGAGGTAGATTTTGAGCAAGAACCAATAGTATTAAAGGAAGAAATTCAAACTGCACTGAAAATTAGCCCTAAAATTAGCTCCAGGAAGTGAGAGAATAGGAATTGAAATGTTTCGACAAGGTTATGTTGAGCATACTCATGTATGGAAGAACATACTCATGTATGGCATGATGATTGCAAGTCAGCTATTTGACAAACTGACTCGAAGAGACCTATATTTGTATCTAGTACAAACAAAGGTGACCCAAAACAATTGCGTAATGCTTAAATTATAGAACAATATCATTATTATCAAGTGCAAGTGAAATTTTGCTGAAGATAATCCAAAAATGGATGCAGCAGTACATTGACAAGGAGCTCCAAGTGGTTCAGGCTGGATACAGAAGAGGATGTAGAAAATGATATCTCATTGCTAATGCCGGATGATCTAACTTCAAATAAAAGAATAGCAAAAATATGTCTGTCTGCCTGTGTTTTATTGACTATGGAAATGCATTTGCCTGTTTATATAATAACAAATTATGGATAGCATTAAGAAAAATTATGGAACACCTAATTGTGCTCATATGGTTATGCGAAGTATAAATTGAGCCATCTCAGAAGCAAAAAGAGGGGCATATTATTAGCAGCAGAGGAAGAACCAGGAGTACTGCTCATTCTCTGAGCCCTGAGAGCCTTACCCACTGACCCTCTGTGATCCAGGAGACAGCTGTACACTAGAGTGGTAGAAAAGAGGCAGCAGCAGAAAAGAGAGTTAGAACTGAGACATGGCAGAGAACTTCTCAACCTGTGAAGTAAATACAGCTGAACTTAGTACCATTAGGCAGAAGGTTGGCTTGTGGTGTAAAGTGGCTCCAGGAACTCACAAAAGGGAGCAACGATCTTGAGCTCAGGAAGATAGAGGTGACTTCCTTCAGGCTGAGGTTTATGGTGGCCTGGTAAGACCCTGGAGTATTTCTTGGCAATCCTGAAAGAAGTTTGTAATACTGCTGAGGCAAGGCAAAACTCAGGCCCCATTTGCCTGAAAGACACCAACATAGCAAGAGGCTTGCTCGTCAACATGGTTGTAAAAACACTGTTTTTGTTTGTTTGTTTCATTTTAATTAGTTAGGATTTAATACATATAACATATCATTTCATGTTTCAATCACATCAAAGTAGAATTTTACAAGTGAAACCACAATCAGTTTCCAACCATTCTTTTTCTACATGGACTTCCTGACATCATCTCCCTTTTACTCCACCACCATCACTGTCCCCCTGTCCCCCAAAACCCTTTATTTACTTGCTGTCCCTATAGATTCATCGATCCTGGGCTTCATATAACAAAAAATAGAAAAGCACATAACAGCTTCAAGAGGGGGGTCTCCATTGACATCACACCTCTGAGATACACTACTATGAACGAACAAAAACTAAACAAAATAATGTAAAACAAAAACACAGAAAATCTGGGAGACCACAACATGACCATCCTGCATCACAGTGGGCTCTACTGGCAGTTGGAACTGTTCAGGTCAGATTTATGACTTTCATCTTCTATCCTCCTCTCTCCTAAGCACTAAGTTTATTCTTCAACTTTCCTCCCATCCTTCAATTTTAGACAGGGGGAATTCTCTGGAGGCTTATTTCTGATGTAATTCCACAAATGAATCTTGGGCTCCCAAGGTCATCCATTGCCTTCTGCTTACCGGATGCACACAGTTTAGCCTCTGATACAGGTCCTCCTTCACCTTTGTATTATATGGATTCCAATCCTTTGGTGACTGAAGATGGTATGCTTCTTCCATGTGCACATAGTTGACAGCTTTCTTAGATAGCTGTTTGTTTTTTAGATAAGACTTTAAGACCACAGATGCTATTTTATCTGATAGCTGGCACCATCTAGATTCTTTACCACCTTTTTGCATAGCACCCATCTCCTCTGTGTTCTCTTCCTGGGGACAAGTATTGAGCAGTTCCATGATGTAAGAACTAATTGCTCTTCAGTTGGAACCAGGATTTAGTGTGAGCCCCAAACCCATTCCTTGATCTATGCTTTTCTTTTTAATTGTTAAATATTTTTATTTGCTATAACCTGGGGGTTCATACCTATGTTATATAATTCCATAGTTCAATCACATCAAACCAAATTTTGCATTTACTTCCATAGTCAGTCTCCAAACATAATTTTCCTTCCTGGACTCTCTGAAGTCATCTCCCTTTTATCTTTGCGGCCCCTCTATGTCCCCCCTTGCTCCCACAAAGCTTGTTCTATTTGCTCTCTGTATAGGCTCAGCATCCCAGCGTTTCATCTATTGAAAAGAGGACCTGATGCAAAGGGCTTAAGTGGAGAGCAAATGCTTTGAAAATGATTGGGGCAAAGAATGTATAGATGTGCTTTATACAATTGATGTATGTATATTTATGGATTGTGTTAAGAGTTGTATGAGTTCCTAATAAAATGTTAAAAAAAAAAAGAAAAGAAAAGCAGAAACAAATGACACAGCTTCAAGAGGGTGATCCCCAATGGCAACATACCTCTAAGATACACCTTAATATAAACAAGCATAACCAACGTATAACAGAATGACCTTCACAAGATTTCCAAAAGAATGCATTCTTAATACAGCATATAGGGTGTCGATGTAGCAGGACCGCGTTTGTCTGCCAACCACAGTGCAACACTCTTGGTGCAGTTCTTTTGCTTTCTCAGACACCATGTATTTCCTGGCTTATGTCCTGAGGTTGCAAGCGTGTCGGAGGTAGAATCCAGTTTATCCGGGGAGGGGAGGGAGGGTCCTGCATGGGGACCAATGCAGCTTCCAGAGCAGTGGTTCTCAAGATTCCCGATGGCACAGCCTTTTAATACAGCTCGTCATGTTGTGGTGACCCCAACCATAAAAGTATTTTCGTTGCTATTTCATAACTGAAATTTTGCTACTGTTATGAATCATAATGTAAATATCTGATATGCAGGATGTATTTTCATTGTTAAAAATTGAGCATAATTAAACATAATTAAAGCATAGTGATTAATTACAAAACAATATATATTGTGAAATATTTATGTCTTTTCTGATGGTTTTAGGCAACCCTGTGTAAGGCTCGTTCGACTCCCAAAGGGGTCATGACCCATGGGTTGAGAACTGCTGCTCTAGAGCATACCATGAACCCTGAATATTCAGGAATCACATGCTCCCAGTATTCAATGGAAACTGGCCTAGGTTCCTGCGATTCCTCCAGGCCCACTTGCTTTACACCACTATAGACACTGTCTTTATCCTGAGAATTTTTTGCACCTTGAGTATTACCCTGTTAACTTCTATAATAATTTACATAATTGCGATTTTTGTCTGACTTCTATGTGGCCAGTGCAATGAATTATTGACTCTAGTACAGAGGTTAGAGTAGACTGGGAGGTAGGGCTGGTTTCCAAATTCGTAATACGGTTGAAAGAAAGAGGATAGTAATCAGACTTGGGCAGCTGACGCTGATTGATGATCATTTGCCCTCCCCCTGTGAAGATGTTGCCTCCATGTCATTCTTTTTATTGCCAGCCCTGAGAGTCAAGTGTGAGAGGCTGGGTCACTGTGACTCTTACTGAAGGCGCTCTGGTGGACCTGGGAGGGAGCACTCGGGGTGTAGGGAGTTAAGACCCAGCTGTGATCCTCATTGTTGGCAGCTGTAAACCACCAGCAGCTCTGCAGGAGAAGGAACTATTTTACTATTATTTTTAGTATTTCTATTATTCTTCAAATTGGAGTACTAATTTATATATCTAGATATATGGAATGGATAAAAGGAAAAAAGAAAAAATGTACTTTTATATTCTGATGACTTGGAACATGAAAATCTGGATATTTTATCAGAAACTTTATTAGCAAAGAATCAGACTGATATTTTAAATTAGAAAATGGGTAGTAAATGAAATTGTATTGTGGTCTGGAAAGAAGATACTGCCAATATATTTACTTTAAAAAGAACAATTTAGAACAAATATGCCATACAACCAATAATAAAGGAACATGGTTACATTGGCTTTACATTTTTTCATGTTTATGTGTAGCATAACTATAAATGATATATATGTATATATATATGTTTTAAAATTTCTCAAAATATACATGTATTCTGAATGAAACTCTGGGAGAAAGTAGACTGTTAAGAATTTTAAATTAAAAAATAAACCCATTTTCAGGGTCCACATATGAATTTTGCCTCTGGCAATGCCCTACACTTGTTTTTCCAGTTTGTCCCACTGGGACAGTTTGTGTGCTGCTGTGCTGCTGGAAACTCTGTCACTTGTATTTCAGATGCCAGCAGGGTCACCCAAAGTACACAGATTTCAGCAGCAGTTTCCAGACTAAGAATAGAGAACTAAGAAGGAATCAGATCCCCATTTCAGAGGAAGAAGCCACTGAAAACATTATGCATAACTTCCAAGCTTGTCAGATACTGAAGTCCTAACCTAAACAAAGGGAGGAAACATTGTTAGAGATACTACCAGGTGATGGGTAGTGAAGAGGTGGTGATGTGAGTCAGGTCAATCCTATAGGACTAGAATTTTCGGTACCTTTATTTGCCGATAAGGCACAATTCAAGGTAATGAGAAACAGCTGCAACAATCTTCTAATGATCAGAACTTGGATTGAGAAAAGTATGAATATAGCAAAATTGGTAGTGGCCGAAGATGAAATGGGATGAATAAAAATTGATATCAGGCTTTAGTGAGCAGAAATGGACTGGTATTGGTTATTTTGAATTAGAAAATCATATGGTTTACTATGCTGGAAATAACATAAGCAAAAGGAATAACACAACCAAGAGGATTGGCATGGCATTCATTGTCAGAAAAGATCTTTTCAAATATATCATGAAGTACAGTGCTGTCTGTGATAGGAGAATGGCCATGCTGATTCAAGAAAATCCATTCAATACAAGTATTCTTCAAATTTATGCACGAACCACACAAGCTAGTGATAAAGAAATCAAGGAATTTTACCAAGGATGTCAGTCAGGAAATAATCGAGCATGCAATCAAAATGCATTGATAATTATTGGAGATTGGAATGCAAAATTGCAAACAAAGAGAAAGAATAATGATGGAAAATATAGATTTGATTATTGACATGAAGTTGGATATCACAAGATCAAAATTTGAAAAATCAAGTGCGTGTTAATAACAAATACTTTTTATGAACAACACAAAATGCAACTATGTACTTGGACTATACATAGAAATCAAAGTGACTAAATCTGTGGGAACACAAAATACAGAGCTGAATATCAGCATCAAAAACCAGAAACCAGAGGCCAACTGTGGAAGAGACCATCAATTGGTTAGAAACAAGTTCAGGGTAAAGCTGAGGGAAAATAAAACAAGTCCACAGAGTGAAAATATACCTTGAGCCTATCCCATCTGAATCTCAAGAACATTTCAAGAACTGAGTTGATACATTGGACACTAATGGCAGAGCACTTCCTGAGCTATGGGAGAACACCAGCATTTATGAAGATAGCAAAGGGTAATCAAAAAGACAGAAAAAAATAAAAATGCAAATACCCCAAGACTTGCTCTTAATTGTAGAGAAGGTAAAGAAAACAGAAGAAAAGTTAAAGTCAATGAACTGAACAGAAAATTTCAGTCAGCTCAAGAACACAAATGTAACGCTCATAACAAAAGTGAAAAAACCCTAGAAGTAGAAGAACAAAAGGGAAGAAAGTGCTCAGCATATTTGAAACTGAATGAACTAGGGAAAAAAGAAAGAAAAAATTGAAAATTTGAATTGCAATCTTGAAAGATTCTATGGGCTAAATTTGAATGATGCAAAAAGAAAAGATGGAAAGAATACATAGAGTCACTGTAACAAACTGAACTAGTTCACAGTCTACCATTTTCCTGGAGGAAAAGTTTCAAACTGCACTAAATGCATTAACCCAAACTAAGGCTTCAGGAACTGACAGAAAGCCCACTGAAATGTTTCAGAAATCAGAAGAGGCACTGGAAGCATTGACTGGTCTATGCCAGGAAATTTGGAAGCTGGCTGCTTTGCCAACTGACTGGAAGAGATCCATTTTTGTGCCTATTCCAAAGAAAGGTGAACAAACAGAATGCCTAAACTATAGAACAAGGTCATTGATACCACACGTCAGTAAAATTTTGCTTAAGATCATCCAACAATTGCTGCAACTATACATTGACAAGGGACTACCAGAATTTCAGACCGGATTTAGAAGATGATGTGGGACAAGGGATGTCATTGCTGAGGTCAGGTGGATCTTAGCTCAAAGCAGAGAATACCAGAAAGATGTTTACTTGTATTTCATTGATTGAAAAGGCATTGGATTGTGTGGACCATAATACACTATAGATAACCTTGAGAAGAATGGGAATTGCAGGACCCTTCATTGTGCTTCTGAGAAAAGCAGAAGTATGAACAGAATAAGGGGATATGATATGGCTTAAAATCAGGGAGGATGTGCTTCACGGTTGTATCCTCTCACCATATTGTTCAACCTGTATGTTGAGCAACACATCCTAGAAGCTGACTGTATGAAGAGGAATGTGTCATCCAGCGATCAGAAGAAGGCTTATTAATAACCTGCAGTATGTAGAGGGCTCAATCTTCCTTGCTGAAAGTGAGGAGGAACTGAAACAGTTGCTGATAAAGGTCAAGAGAAAGATCAAGAACTAATGTAGCATTCAGTACAGGTTATAACTCAGTGTAAAGATTAAAATACTTACAATTGAACATCATGATAACTAGAGAAAATATTGAAGTGGTCAAGAAGTTTCACAATCAATACTCATGGAGTTGGCAGAAAAGCAATCAAAACGCATACTGCTTTAGGCAAATCTGCCTGAAAAGACCACTTTAGAGTGATGAAGCACAAGTGTATTCCTTTGAGGACTTTGTTGCTCCTGACCCATGCCATGATATTCTCTACTGCATCAAGTGTCTGTGAAAATTAACACTTAATCAGGTAGACTGAATAGAATTGACGAATTTGAATTGTGGTCCTAGAGAAGATTATTGAAAGTACAGTGGGCGGCTAAAAGGACAAACAGGTCCGTGATGGAAGCATTAAGGCCAGAGTGCCCCTTAGAGGTAAGGAGGGCAAGAGCCTACCCTGTCTGCTATGGCCATCTTGTCGGGAGAGACCAGCGTCTGGAGGAGGACATCACGTTTGGTTAGGTGGAAGTTCAGTGAATTGACACTGTGGCTGCATCAGTGGGTTCAGGCATGAGAACAATCATGAGGGTGTCACAGGATTATGCAGTGTTTTCCTAAGGATTGCTATGGGTCTGAGCCAATTGGATGGCACCTAACAATAGCAATGTCTTTCCATCACAGTTGAGGGATGTGAATCATACCTGGGATCATACAGGTAGCATTGTAAAGTCGATTATGGCACAAACATAGGTGAAAATGTAATACGTTAGCACTTGATCTCCTCTTAGACATATTTTAAGCTGATTTGACTTAAAAAAATCGGAGGGAACTGTAGTAGTTATATAATGGTTTGTCAATTTGAGAGGATTAAGGGTGAAGGGGTGGAACCTAGCTTGTCAAAAAGGTCATAGCCAATGATTCCTTTGTGTGAGCATGGCCTTCTCCTGAGGATTCTCGGAACTCCTGTATTCCTCCTGGGAGGCAGGAGACACACACTCTCTCTCCTCACTCCTGGGAGACAATGCATCTGACTAGACACATGGAACTACACTAGTGCCATGAGCTGAAGGAACATGTGGAAACCCCTGCCAGCACTAATATACCTCTACCGCCACAGGATTCACAAGACCTTCCACCACTGGCCTGTGATCTTCCTGCATTTGGTGCCATTGCATGTATTTCATGAGCCTGAAGAGCACTTTATAGATTGATTTCAGGCATTTGGGTTAATAGACTGGTACTGGATAGATGGGCTAATATTGGACGTATGGGCTTGAACTGGACTGGGCTGGGGTGCTTTCTTCATGAACTATTGTTCTTATCTATAAAACTCTTTCTTACATACGTAGGGGTCACCCTTGATTTGTTTCTCTAGTATACCCAGACTAACAAAGAAACAAACAAGTGGATTATGCCCTGGGACTTCACTTTTACCATGGGACAGCATGATGAATATTCTTAATAATGTGCAGAATGATTTTGAAAGTGGATTGGTTCAAATGCAGTTATGTTAAAATTTAGCCCCGTCTATTGATCCTCCTTATAATCCATTTTAATTTGTTCTTGTTTTTAATCTTTCTTTTTAATTGAAATTTTCTTGTATTGCTTAGTTATTCTTGTTTGTTGTTGTTGGTTTTTAAAAATGTTTTTCGGTATATTAAATCTAGGATAGATAAATCTATAATGACGGTAATTGGATCAATGGCCTTTTGGGTATAGTAGAAGAGGTTTCAGGGGAAATGGGGAGCCAATTGGGATAAGTACAACACCGAAGATGATGTTATAGAATTGCTTGTGGTGATGATTGTGCAATTTTATTGATATGATTGAATTATGTATGATTTGAGTTTTGTACTTAATTTTGTGTGGAGTATATGACAATAAAACTGTTAGGAAAAATAAAGAAAATCCAGTATTGGTATGTATGTAATCAACTGCCATCAAAACAACAAAATGGATTCACATGAAAGTGTCTTAAAACATAAAATTATTTAAGAAGAGACTGTAGGAAATATGAAAAATTCACTATTAGAAATAACTATAATACCTGTTTCATTGATGGATAGATAAAGCAGGATGAAAATTAGTAAAGATGTAGTTTACTTGAATAGCACTCTATCAATTTGGTCTAATTGAAATTAATAGAATAAGCCACCCAGCAACAAACACATAACTGCATATACTTTGCAAGCCATCAAGGGACAATCACCAAAGAATACCATCTTCTGGATCAGACATACCCTTAAATGATTTCTAAAATATAGAAAATTTACAAATTATGTTATTAATCTGTTACATAGTTTAATTAGGAGTGAGCAATGGAAAGATAACTTGAAGATCTCAGAGTGAAATTATTTATGGAGTACATAACACACTGCTTACTACATTATACATAATCCAAAGAATAAATTCAAAAGGATTATAAAACTTATTTACTAAATAAAAATAAAAGAACACATATTAATAGGTGAAGTATATAAATAAAATCTTCATATAATTTTATTTACATCAACTGAGAGACCCAATTGAAATGACGACTCTATAGAAACAAAACACTTCATACCTAGATAAATGCTTTTTTTAAACTATACTTCTGCAATAAAGAGAAAAAAGGTTACATAAGAAAATAGTTCATTTTAGAACTGTAGAAGGAAGTATATAAGATTAACTTAGGGCATTTTAAAAAATCAGTTTATTGGAGGCTCATACAACTCTTATCACAATTCATCCATCCATCCATCCATTGCATCAAGCACATTTGTACATTTGTGGCCATTATCATTTTCAAAATATTTTCTTTTTACTTGAGCCCTTGGTATAAGCTCTTCATTAAAAAAAGCATTTTATTAGGGTCTCTTACTATTCTTATCATAATCCATACATACATGAATTGTGTAAAGCACATTTGTACATTTATTGCCCTCATCATTCTCAAAACAATTGCTCTCCACTTAAGCCCTTGGCATCAGCTCCTCGTTTTTCCACTCCCTCCCTGCTTCCCCTTCCCTCATGAACTCTTGATAATTTATAAATTATTACTTTCTCATGTATTTCCCTGTCTGATGTCTCCCTTCACCCACTTTTCTCTTGCCCATCTCCCAGGGAAGATGTCACATGTAGAGCTTTGTAATTGGTTCACCCTTTCCAACCCACCCTCCCTCTACCCTCCTAATATCCCCATTAACACCAATGGTCTTGAAGGGATCATCTGCCCCGGACTCCGTGTTTCTGGTTCCTATCTGTACCAGTGTACATCCTCTGGTCTAGCCAGACTTGTAAGGTAGAATGGGGATCATGATAGTTGGTGGGGGGGGGGGGCTTTTTGGAAGTAGAGGAAAGTTGTATTTTTCATCATTGTTACATCATACCCTATCTGACTCATCTCCTCACCAAGACCCATCTGAGAAAAGGGCTCTCCAGTGACCTACAAAGGGGTCTTTGGGTCTCCACTCCACACTCCCCCACTCATTAACTATGGTAAGATTTTTTTGTTCTGATGATGCCTGATACCTGATCCCTTCAAAACCTCATGATCCCATTAGCTTTTCTTTTTGCCACATCTGCTTATGCACCCATTTGTCTTTAGTGATCATATCATGGAGGTGAGCACACAATTATATGATTTTTTGTTCCTTGATGTCTGATAACTTATCCCTTCGGCACCTCATGATCACACATACTGGTGTGCTTCTTCCATATGGGCTTTGTTGCTTCTGAGCTAGATGACTGCTTGTTTACCTTCAAGTCTTTAAGACCCCAGATGCTATAACTTTTGTAGCTGGGCACCATCAGCTTTCTTCACCACATTTGATAATACACCCACTTTGTCTTCAGTGGTTGTGTTGGGAAGGTGAGCATCATCGAATGCCAATTTTTTTTTCTTTTTCTTTTATTTTTTTAAATTTAATTATTTATTTTTTTAATGAAATATTATTGGGGACGCTTACATCTCTTATCACAATCCATACATTCATCCAGTATGTCAAGCACATTTGTACATGTTGCCATCATCATTTTCTTTCTTTTTTAAAATTTTTTTTAAATTTTTTTATTTTAACAATTTATTGGGGCTGATACAATTCTTTTCACAGTTCACACATATACATACATCAATTGTATAAAGCACATCTGTACAGTCTTTCCCTAATCATTTTTTTCTCTTTTCTTCTTTTACATTTTATTAGGGACTCAAACAACTCTTACCACAATCCATACATATACATACATCAATTGTATAAAGCACATCCATACATTCCCTGCCCCAATCACATCATGCAAAAAAAAAGATATAAGTGTGTGTATGTATGTGTATATATATATATATATATGTATGTGTACATATGTATATATATCATATTAAATGAAGGGGGAAGTGCAGAGTGGAGACCCAAGGCCCAAGTGTCGGCCAATGGAGATCCCCTCATAGAGGGGTTTAGGAGAGGAGATGGGTTAATTAGGGTGTGAGGTAGTATCGATGAAGAACACAGCTTTCCCCCAGATCCTGGATGCTTCCTCCCCCCAACTACCATGATCCGAATTCTACCTTGCAAGGCTGGATAGGACAGAGGCTGTACACTGGTACATATGAGGGTTGGAGGTACAGGGAATCCAGGGTGGATGATACCTTCAGGACCAAGGGTGTGAGGGACGATGCTGGGAGAGTGGAGGGTGAGTGGGTTGGAAAGGGGGAACTGATTACAAGGATCCACATGTGACCTCTTCCCTGGGAGAGGGACAACAGAGAAGGGGGAAGAGAGACTCCGGATAGGGCAAGATATGACAAAATAACGATGTATAAATTACCAAGGGCATATGAGGGAGGGGGGAATGGGGAGGGAGGGGGGGGAAAAGAGGACCTGATGCAAGGGGCTTAAGTGGAGAGCAAATGCTTTGCGAATGCCAATTTAATAGAAGAAAGTATTCGTGCATTGAGGGAGTACTTGAGTGGAGTCCCAATGTCCTTCGGCTACCTTAATACTAAACCTATAAATACATGCACATAGATCTATTTCCCCATCCTCATATATAAAGATATTTGCATATATACATGTCTTTATCTAGACCTCTATAAATGCCCTTTGCCTCCCAGCTCTTTCCTCTATTTCCCTTGACTTTCCTCCTGTCCCACTATCATGCTCAGTCCCCACCTGGGTTTCAGCAATAACTCTTAGTTACATTATGCTTCAACGTGCCCTACCACACCCACCTCACCACCAATTTGGATCACTTGTTGTTCCCTTGTCCCTGGGTTTGTTAACACCACTTCCTTTTCCCCCACCTCTCCTTCTCCCATGCCTCCCCACCTACACACCGGAACTGTAGGTCCCATTGTTTTCTTCTCCAGATTGTTCATCCAGCCTATCTTATTTAGACAGACCTGTGGAGATAACAACATGCACCAAAACCAAGCAACAATATACAACAAAACAACAAACCAATGACAAAAAAACAAAACACAACAAGAAAGAAAAGCTTGTAGTTAGTCCAAGGAATGCTTGTTGGCCTTTAGGAGTGCTTTCCAGTCCATTCTGTTGGGGCACCAAGCCCTGGCCCCAAAGTCCATCTTTGGCATTGCCTGGGGACCTCACCGCTCCATTCCCTTGCTGTTCTGTTGCACCCCCTTAGTGTTTTGCCTCAATGTGGTGGGATCAGTTCAGGTATAATTCCCATACTGTGTCTCCGGTGTTGTCCTCTGTAGCTATGGGTCAGTGAGGGGTATCATGTCTCATAGTGGGGCTTGCCATGTGGTTCTTTCTGTGGACTGGCTGTTCTAATTGGGGTCATCATCCTTAAGGCCTGGTGGGCCAGGATGTGGTCCACTCTCTGCTCCTCCCCCTTCATCAACACCAGTGTGCTCTGACCAGATAAGTCCCTCTCCCAGACCTGTAGATTCAATGGTGTCTTTTGAAATACATTCTGGGGGGAGGGACAGGTGCTTAGGACATCTTTTATAGCCAACCTGTGAAATAAAAAACAATCAAACAAAAAAATTGCACTACTATGGAGCTTTGTCAAAACACATATACACAGAAACTAAACCAAAAACCCCAAAATTATAGGATCCAATTGAAGTGCTCTCCAAAACTAAACCTTGAACAAGGTGTATAGAAAAATGCATAAAGTAGTATTGTACTGTAATAAACTATCAAATAAATCTTAATAAACTATCAAATAAATCTTCATGAGTATATATTGGTATAAATGAATGATGATTGATTAAATTAATCAAAGGAGAAGAGAAAATCTACCACAGAGAAGAACTTCAAATTATTTATGTACTTGCACTTTCATAAAGATGAAAGGGTATAATTCCACTACTCCTCTTGTGCTGTCAGCACAGAATGCCTTCCATTAAAAATTGTACAGTACACTGCAGAAGAAAATGAAATAATCTGCCATGGAGAAATTCAGCAAACATTACTTCAGCTAGGAGATCAAGGAGAACTTTAACATTATAAATCATGTTGCTAATTTTAAAGATAGTCAAAAATCACTAAAATGACAACCCAAGGTTTATTCTGGGCATTTATTCTATAGGCATGTATAGGAAGACAATTTTGATTCTAGATAACACTAATGGCTTAATGACGTTAGACAACATGAGATTTATAAAGAGAAGAGGTGAGAGAAATATAGATCAACCATTGACTAATTTCAACATCACATGCATTGAACCCTGTGCTTCCACAGTAATGTGATCTATAGACACAGGTTCACACAATAGTCTCTGGCCTTCTACCTCGCCAAAGATTTCAAAATTCAAATTTAGTAAACCTGGCTTCAAAGAGGAAAGAAAGACTTGCAACTTCAGGTGAAACAAAAATAGCAAGAAACATAGTTTTTATCAAGGACAACTTTTTTTTTATTTTAACAATTTATTGGGGCTCATACAATTCTTTTCACAGTTCATACATATACATACATCAATTGTATAAAGCACATCTGTACAGTCTTTGCCCTAATCATTTTTTTCTCTTTTCTTCTTTTACATTTTATTAGAGACTCATACAACTCTTACAACAATCCATACATATACATACATCAATTGTATAAAGCACATCCATTCAAGGACAACTTTTAATAGAATATTTGGTTTAGATTATAAGAACACTCTCAAAGTGAATCAATATGTGTGCTGTCAATTTTTCCCTTTGATAATAGTATACATGCTTAATGTGATATGATGAAAATTGAAGTTTGTTGTTATAATCTTCTTTCTAATTATTGATAAATCAAATTTTATGAGAAAACACGACATAAACTGAAAAATGGAACACCTTACAAAATATTTGACCAGCTACATTCATGAAAACAAAATATGAGAATCTGAAGCAGCCTAGAGAAGTCTAAGGAGACATGAAACTATATGCAATATGGCAATCTGGAAAAGCTCTTGTAAGAGAAAAGGGAAATTTGATAAAAACTAGGAAAATCTAAATAAACTACTGACTTTAATTACAAATATTAAATGCTAAGTTTCACTTAATAAAAATTAAAACTTAATTTCAGTATTAAGGTAATATAATTATAAATCACCAAATGTGAGAACAATTTTGAAATTAATATACTTAACATCGTATTAAAAATGAACAAAAATTCAATTCTTAACATATTACAATTCTAAAAATACAATTCAAGAATACATATTATCTCAACAGTAAGAAGAAGCAATGCAAGGAAGAATGAACTGTGGATTTTAAAAGACATGTGCATGTAAATGGCCAATCACTTGTAAAAGATTCTCAACATGATTTGTAATAAGGACAGTTAGTAAGTAAAAGGCAAGGCAAGTTAGTAAATAAAGTTAGTTAGGACAGTGCAAGTTGGTAAAATATAAAGTATTTTTTACAATAGAAGATGTCACAGAGAGAAAAGTAGAACCAATAATTTGCAAATAATTTATTTCCATTCTATTCTGTCAAATATATCTGAAATTTAAACTCCTCAATGAAGAAGATTCCTTCTGAAGTAAATTTCAACTTAACCATCATTTAAGCATATTTTAAGCTAGAAAAGTAAACATGATGCCTATTTTCATATATTTCTTAACAATTTCACTAATGCAATGTTATTGAATATTTTCTTAAAAGTTATAAAGTATATGAATGGGAATTCATCCATCATTTGGACATTTTATTTTCCAATTTGCTGTATGATTGACAGTCCATTTTCTTTTAAAATAATTTTGTCAAGAGATAGCTAGAATGTGGGTCTTAATTTTCTAATGTAGAAAGTTATAAGGCATCCATCGTTCTTATAGACATTGCAAACTGGAAAACTATGTAGGTGTGTTACTATAGCTTAAAGATTTTGCTTAAAATTGCCAAAACTTAAATTTACCTTTGAAATGGGCCCCAAATAATCATTTATTTGAAAGTTTTAGCATTCTTCCTAAGATTATATTAGTGGACAATACATATAGATAGAAAGACAGTTTTTTTTTTTTTGGAGGGGGCGCCTGGATTAGAAAGACAGTTTTAATATCTGTAAAACACAATCTAATTTCCCTCCCAGCCCCTAGATAGATCTGCAAATATTGAAGATTCTGAGCAACCTAGTAATGAAAATATCCCTTTATATGCAAGTAGTTTTATGATACTCATGTCTATCAACAACAAAAAAATAAACCTACACATACTTATGTCTCTCTAAAAGTCTTCTATTAAGGATTTAAAATAACTGAGTGTTTTGTTGTTGTTATTTTAATTTATTATAGCACAAGTACATTTCAAAACGATTGAGACAGGAAAGGAGCAACAGTGGATATGTAGACAGCATGTGCGGAATCCATGAAAACAGCTTGGGACAGCCTTTCCTAGAACTACTTGTTACCACTGGTGGAAGGTCCTGCGAGTCTCATGCATGCAGGCACTTAAAAAATTCTGGATATGCATGTGAGAGGCAAAAGATACTGAGGCTGGCCGTGCTGGCTGGTAAGGATTGCTTTCTACGAGAAGTTGTTACACAACAGTTTCTTGCAATGTCCTATGCCTTCTCAAAGTAAATCTTTCTCTTGGTAAGACAAGAACCTCAATTCTGGTACTAATAAATCTCCATAAATTTCTACCGATCTATTATGAAAATGTGTTATTTTCCAAAGGGAGCAAAAGATAAATAGTCACTGAGTTGTTATGATATTTTACTATAGAGTTGTGGGGTGTGACCAAAATTAAACCACAAAGACCAAGTAAACTGGAAAGCTCAAAAAATGTGAAATGCAGAGGTGGCCTCAGTATGTTAGTAAAAGAATAAGTAATATCCATGTACTGCTGACAAGACCAATGCACTTCACTACAATGCTTTTTTATAATTATTTTCCAACATTGGAAAAGGTTGCAACTATTAAAAATTTTCTATACAGAAGAGGAAAGAGCATTGGTATCCAAGGGGATTGCATATTGTACTGAAACTGAAAAATTGCTAATTTTAATCTACCAGCTTCATTTCATATAGATTTATGGCTTTAGAAACCCCATGTAGATGTTATATACAGTTCTGTAGGGTCACAATGAATCAGAACTGACTTGATGACAGTGAATTAGTATATAAATTGGGTAAGAAGATTCACAACTTAGTGTTAGGTTCTTTTCATAAGGTAGAGTGAACCTGACATTTACTTATTTTATTAATAGGAACACAAGTAGTTATGGAATATCATTTCTATGAGTAAGAAACAAGAGTATAATTCTGTTTTGCTCAAAAGACCTCTCTATTGACTTCTGATTTCATGCTTCAATGAAGCAAGCTACTATGCAGGAGAAACCCATTTTGAAGTGGCCACTGCCAAAGAGCCAACAAGAGCTCCAGTCTAACAAACTGTGAGGAACTGAATGCTATCAAAAGCCATGTGCATGATTTGGGAAGCAGATCTCACAACTGATGCTTCAGGTCTGGATTCAGAAAACAACACCAGCACCATAACTTAGGCTTTTTCTCTATTTGTTTGACATTTTTAACAGAGATGCCTTTATTACGTTCTAAACAGGACTAACATGAATCGTCTGGATGGAGGAGGCTAAGAAGCTATAAATGTATTCAAAGGAATCAAATCATGTGACTAAATTATAAAGCATTAGAAATTAAGGAAATTTGTGAAATATCATGATTGACACAGTCTCAGGCAGGACCATGGGAACAGGAATAAAATCATATTTAGGAAATGCAAATAACTGTTGACTAGAAAAGCTCACAGGATTGGTTCTATGACATTCTGAGCATGTTGACCGGGACATCTGAGGTCCTGGCTCAGGACAAAATGACACTCACATTGTGAGGCTTCTGGGTTGGCATGCCTAGGTTCTTGCTTCTGGGTGCTGAAAGAAATCATGCAGCAGAACTATGCTTATAATCCAAGTTGACTTTAATGAGGAAAAGAGAAGGTTCAGGTATTATTGTGTCATAAAGGACAGCCCCTTGCAGGAAAGCGTGCAAGGCTATATGGGAACCGTACAGACGTTTGTGGCTGAATGCGAAAACCATGCGGAAAGAATACGGGAACAGGAGCACAAAACCACACACATGAGACCAGGACCTCCCAGGGGCTAACAGGGTGTGCGGGTTGCCAGCCTGCTTTTTTCCCTCCTGCCCAACTGGCTGACAGAGGCATGGTTGAAGGCACTGGACCACCCTATTGGCTAAGTTTAAGCCCACCTGTGGGATGCCATGTGCCTAGGTTGTGGCCAAGTTTAGCTTTACCTGTGCTTAGGGGGTCCTAGACTGTGCATATTTGGTTTGGATCTTTCCATAGGCGCCTAATTCGTGCGCCTGATTTCTTTCCAACCTCTTTGTTGTGGCCCTATGCAGGCATTAGGGAGAAAACCTCCCTTCGTCCCTGTGGTGGCTACCTCATATTTTCCCACTGAAGGAGGATGGACTCAAGTCTTTGGGGGTAAGGTGCAATGACCACCTCTGGCTGCTTCCTGCTGTAATGGAAATGATGTGGGGTGTTGAGTCCACACCCTTCCTACTCTATTGGGGGCTCATTGTCATATATTTAAAGGCCCACGGTGGATGCGTTTGGGGTGATTCTGGCACTGGTGGAGGTGGTAAACTTGCCTCAGTGTCAACTGACACCTTCTGGGAGAGAAAAAAAACAGGTGAACAGTTTAGGAAAGGCTAGGACAAGAACTATGGGATGGCAATGCCCATGGTGGGTTTGTCTCACACTGGAAGATTTCAAAGGAAATTTCAGGAGCTATTTGGTAACAAAGGATCAACAGGCGTAGCCTGCAAGCTTACTCTAACAGAGGGATGTGTTATAACTTTCACCAGCTTCAAGACTATTGTGCATTTGATGTAAGATTTTCTGCAGCGCACTTATCTGTCTCAGGGTGCCAACAAAACAGCATCTTAAGGTCATCTAATGGTTCACACATGTGCTCATCTTGCTCCAGTAAGATCTGTCTGAGGGAGTTGGTTCCGATAATTTCCACAGCTTTACCCAAGAATGGTGCACTTAGTCCTGGAACTTTAAGAGCAGTGAGGTTAAGAGAGAATTACTGGTCAGGACCTTTCCAGATTGGCTGAAGCTGAGAACTGGGGGACATCCTTCCAGGTTTTTATAAGAACTAGGTCCCTAGGAAGGCACAATGGGGATTGTTTTTCCTTCCCTTGGGCCTAAATAACACCTCCAGACATTGAGCTACTCTTATTGCATATTGCTGTATTAAAGTTATTTCAGAATCTATAGCTGACTCTGTTACAAGGAAAGGTTGTCCATATAAAACTTCATAAGGGCTTAAACATGTAGTGTGCCATTGGCTATTTTGCAAGATCACAGAGCTATAGGAAGTTTATATTTTCAGTTCATCTGAGTTTTGAGGGTTAATTTTAAGTGTTGCCCAGAGGGTTGTGGTCTCTTGGAGCAATTGAGACTATAAATTGTTCCTAAGTGTTGAGAGACTGCCTATGTGGTTTGGGAAATGAAAGCAGGCCCATTATCACTCAGTAGTAATTTGGGAAGCCCATATCAAGAAATTATTTCCCAAAGTACCATGTAAATACTCTGTTAGCATTCTCAGTGCTGGTGGGATATTCTTCAATCCACTCAGTAAAGGTGTCTGTGAACACTAGAAGATATTAGGACCCTTGAATAGCTGGAACTTGAGTAATATTTACCTGACAGTGTGTTGGTTTCCCCACCTTCCATCAGGTCAAAGGCAGAATTCTTGAGTTTTAGCTTGTTCTATTTCCTTGGAGAGTAATTCTGAAGAGGAAGCTTGTTTTGGGGAATGAAGGCATTTATGGAGACCAGGGTGTTTGAGTTGAGTGCTTCCTGTCTGGCTGCCCTGCCACCTGCCCAGGTGCCCCCATGGCAATTTCTGAGTCTCCCTTCTGGTGCCCTCAGCACTGCGCAACTTCCAGTTCAGAAAGTTTTTGGACATCTTCAAGGAGTGCTTTGATTTGGCTCCATTGCTTAATGGAGCTTCCCTGAGTGGTTAAGAAATCGTCTCTTGCCAGATTGAAGAGTGTGCATGAAGAACTAAACGTCCATATTTGGAATCTGTGCACAGGATTAATCTCTTCCCCTCTGCCAGCTCAAGGCCCATGACAAAAAGATGAGGTCAGCCAACTGAGCTGAGTTACCCGGGGCAGTGGGTTGGCTTCGATGATTTGATCGAGGGAAATATGGAATAACTGGCCTTGCACACGCCATCGGCCACAAATCTGCTGCTGTTTGAGAACCAGACACAGCCTGCTACAACACATGGCTGGTCTTTAAGATCTGGCTGAGGCAGGCACTTAGTAGACAGTAGTTCAAAGCAGGAATGGAGGGGCTCAGAGTCCTCCCTAGGGTCAGAGAGTAATGTAGATATTGTAGTAGTTAAATAATCTGGTTGCAATTTGAGACTTCAGAGGATTATAGTGAAGGGGTGGAGTCTAGTCTGTCAATCAGATCATATCCAATGAGGGCTCTATATGGGCATGGCCTTTGCCTGAGCATTGTGGGGACTCCTGGATTTTCTTCCTTAGAAATGGGAGGCACATTCACTCAATGCTCACTCCCTGAGAGACACTTGGACTTTGCTGACAAGAGGCATGGCACTACCATGAGAGACCCTGTGCCCTGGGAACTGGAGGAGCCACGTGGAGACCCCTGCCAGTACTAAGATACTACTACTGCCAACAAATCCACAAGATTTCGCACTCACTGGCCTGTGATCATCCTGCATTTGGCATCATTGCATGTGTTTCATGAGTCTGAAGAGGGCTTTATTTAGATTTGTATCAGGCATATGGGCTAATATGGGAATTATGGACTTGATCTAGACTGGGCTGGCGTGTTTTCTCAATATTGAGAACCCTGATGTCACAATCTACACCTGCTCTTGTATTTGAACCTCTTTCTTATCCACATTGGTGTGTTTGTGATGTTTGTCTAGTTTACCCGGACTGACACCGAAAAGTTGAGGTTGCTGCAGGTGTTGATTGTGACATCAGGGTTCTCAATAAGGACTTGGTATTTTAATAGGCAGCATCAGAAAGCCAGTTATAGGTTTTGGCTTGTCAAACTTCAGAGATCCTATGGCTAGTTAGGACTTCTAAAGTTCCTCCAATTGTAAACTTAGCTGCTTCTTGGACCAGGAGTGCCAGGGCAGCTATGGCAGGTAGGCAAGTTGGGAAGCCCACTCAGTGAGGTAAGATCTAATCTTTTTTATAAATATGCCACTGGTTGATGATGGGGTCCTAGTTTTGTTTTGTTTTTTATTAGCACTGCCAGGGCTATCCCCTTTCTCTCATTGGCATATAGTAAAAACACTTTTGCTTGGTCAAGGAGACCCAGTGCTGGGACTTGAATCAGAAGACCCTGCAGTTGATCCACTGCATTATTTTGCTGTGATTCACAGGAGAGGGCCTGTAGAGGTTTTGTTAGGAGTCCATTGTTGGGAATCCAGATTCTCCAAAACCAGTGAGTCATAGAAATGATCATAGCTGTCTCCGCGTCTCTGGCTCAGGCAGCTCCATACTTGTTCTTACCTCTTCTAGGGAGAGTCCTTTCTTTCCTTTTTACAAGACCAGTCTTAGGCATGTCACCTCCTGTTTCACTAGCTGAGTAGGGTCTTTAGGATAATCTTTACCGGAGTTGCATATTTAGCTCTGCCATGTTCCTAATTTCAGGGTTTATGGCATCTTCCTACTGTTTCTGTGTGGGGATTAACAGCTCCTCTGAAGTGAGGAACATTTGGAAAGCCATGGTGTGTTAAGATGAGGCCCTGTGACGACATACATCTGTAGCTTAGACAATATGTCTCAGTCTAGAAGAGCAGCTGGGCATTCGGGCACTACTAGAGAGCTATGAGGGAAGGAGAAGTTGGCCCAGAGGCGCATTAACGAGTCCATAAAGTGTTTGACTCAGATTTTCCTGACACTCCCATGATGGTGTCTGTATCTTATGGCAGGGGTCTGGGGAAGGACAGGATAGTCAGCCCCAGAATCTAGGGGGGAACTTATTGATCTACCTGCCACATCTATTCTCACCCAAGTCTCCAGACAGCAATCTCCTGCTGCCAGGCTGTTTCAATCCTCAGTTGGCAGCTTCAAACTTGCCTGGGGGCCACTACCCTCCTGGGTCTTCCTCATGCGATAGAGCACCACCCAATGGCCAGTTTGTTTGCAGTTACAGCGGGGTCCTCGTGGAGGCCTCTTTCTGTTAGGGCAACCCCTTGCCCAGTGGCCCGCATATCAACACATATGGTTCTTAGTACCTTGTGCAGGGGTCTTTGAAACCAGGGACACAGTGGGTGTTGGTTAGCAGTGGTGGCCAGTATCTGCACATACCTACTGCCATTTTCCTCTCCTGCTCCAGAGCCCGGGCCTCCTGCTCTTTGTCCCTATTGTCAAAGGTTGCATTGCCCTAGTGATCATCTCTTCCGGGGTAGCTCCCCCAGGCTCTTGCATCTTTGGAATGTGTGAGGTAGCCTATGTGAGAAATTTGTCTTTAGTATGACTTGCCATTCACATGAGTGTATTTTCACTGTGGTACAGTTATTCAGGGTTGCTCCAAGAATCGTATAGGAATTTCATTAAGTCCCTGGTTGTGGCTGTCCCTGTCATGTAGTTGATGGCCTTCTGCTATCCTGACTTCAGTCCATTTTTGATGCACACTAGAAAATGTTCCCATGTCCAACTGTCAGTGGATCATTATAATCCTAGGCGGGGTCAGTTGGAGACACAGCTGTTTCTCCTATTGGATACCTATCA
The DNA here is from genome assembly GCF_050624435.1 of Tenrec ecaudatus. NCBI lineage: Eukaryota > Metazoa > Chordata > Mammalia > Afrosoricida > Tenrecidae > Tenrec > Tenrec ecaudatus. Next base: position 61,067,212 of record NC_134540.1, on the reverse strand, counting down.
ATCATCACATGTAAATGACCTGGCATAGCACACTCAGCATGTAGATTGAATATATTTTATGAAAGGATAAAGCCCAAACACACAAGTTTTATCATTTTAAATCAGGCAATAGCTCCTTGTTCTATTTGAATGGCTGACCCTGGATCTATGTCCAGGTTCTTCCAGATGAGCACAATGAAAAGCGCTGGCATTCCCATTCTTCACAATGTCATCTATAATTCGTTATGATTCAAACAGTTAATAAACCACAAGTAAGCAACTTTCTTGTATGCTCTGCATGAGGAAGTGAATATATAGTGCTATTTCCTAATGATTTGTCTTATTTCTTCAAATCAGGTTTAAAAGTCTGAAGACAAATGATTGCCCTTTCTCAGTATTCACCCAAGATGCACCAAAGACAGCTGGGTGTAGTTAAGTAGATGCTGACTCATGTTGACCCCATGAGTTCAGAGTTGTCATGCTTTTCAGAATTAAGTCACCAGACCTCTCTTCAAAGGCAATTCTTAGTGGACTCCAACCTTTAACCTTGTGTTAAAAATTGAGTGATTTAATTATGTGTGTCACTCAGGAACTTCAAAGTTATAAAAATGCTCAGGAATACCTCTGGAGACAATGGAGCTAATCAAGCCTATTTACTTGCCCCCCTATGATGATGAAATGTTTAAAATCCTAGAGACGACCTCAGCTTTTGTTGTTGCTGTTATTAGCGGCTCTGCAGTCTGCTCTGACAGAGCTGTCCCTTGTGTGCCAAGTGGAACTCCTCCTTCTGGAAGCAGATCTCCGTACCTTTCTGAGGTGGCAGCCCGTGCATTTGAGCCTCCAATATTTCAAATAGTAATCAAGTCCTTAACCTGTGTATGCTACCCCAGAGCTTCTGAACTACCTTACACATTGCTATAAATGACAAGTAGATTGAATGAATTTTGTTACAGTACCTGGTAAAGTTTGTTGCTATTAAACTTTTTTGTTTGCTTTCAGTGTAGAAAAAAGTAACAGTTTATTACGTATCTATTATTATTTGGGACCTGAGAGACCATTCACTACTACCAGAGAATTGGGGAGCCATAAATAAATTTAGTTTATTATTCCAAAACATTTCCCAGACAACAGCTTTGTAAAAATACTGTTTCCATTGTAAAAATGCCATGTTCATAAAGATTAGAAAATGTTATTTTAATAAAGAAACAGTCTCCTTCCTTTGATAAGCATGCCTTTAGGAGATGTGATCCCCAATACAATGGTTTTCTATGTGAATTGGTACACAGGAGCCCCGGAGGGCACTGTGCTATACAGGAGGGCACTGATGCGAGAATGCTTGAGAAGTAAAAAGAAAATGGAATTTTGATTTCGAGGTAGTATTCTTTTAAAAAAAATACTTCAGAATTAGTTCAAAGCTTGCCCTGCATCTCTACCGATTTTAACCTGAAGTCATGAAAATCAAACTTAGCCAAACTAATTCTCTCGGCTGCAAATGAAGTCTTTGAAACTCCTGACTCCTCTTTCCTTGAGGAAATAATACTTAAAGTTTATGACATATCACTGGCATGGATTAACATAGACTACAGAGACATTATTGCTAATAAAAGTAGTACCACATATTCACAAACTGTTGACATGTCTTGATAAAAAGTTTTTTTTTAATTATTATTTTGGGGAAATTTTCCCACTCCATCATTGGCCAAGAAGCCCCAAACAAAAAAGTAATATCAGAAACTGCAACTCCAATCCAAACTACCCAATGTTCAACTCATTGAATTTATAAGGTCATCATGTGTCATTAAATAGACATCAGTTATTCAAAATTTCCATGAAATCTCCAAAAAATTTAAAACCCTAATTTAGTCTGCATCCTACTGTTAACTAAAAGACATATTAGAAAGTAATTTAATGCAAAGGAATAAGGCACATCCACATCTACACACATACACCTATGCACAATCACCTGGCTAACGCATTTTGACAGACATCATTTATATACTTTATTGTCAATTTATTTATTGTTCTGTGTTAACCCTTAAGAAAAATCTTATGTATTGTCAGGTTCTCACAGGTTCAGAATAGATCAAGGAATAGTTACAAATCAGAAGTATTTTGCCAACATAAGAGTAAAATAAAAAATGTCTGATGTTTTCATGTAAGTGAATAACTAATGCAATCTAATTATAAATATTAACATATAACATATATATCATATTTATAAATCATATTTAAAGGAAGTTACTGATGGTTGAATAAACACACTGATCTCTACTTAAAATCACATTTATTTTCAGTTATTTTCTGTTGACTGAGAAACGTTGCAATTCAAAGATTAGATTTATTCTCCCTTTCACCGAAGTCAAAGTCGCCTCTTCATTGATTGGTATAGGCATTGATATATGTCACATTTTGTTCCCATATGATCAAAGCCTAAGTGTTCAGAAGGTGAGTGACTAAACATACGAGGTGCTCAAGAACATCCAATCTCGCTGATCCACTTTCTATATTTGTTCTTATGACAGCCACTTTCCTTTCATTAGGGGGTAGACAGAGTGAAGAGGTTAGAGCTCACAGTTAGAATGGAAGCAGATAGACTCCAGGTGAACCACCACATAAAATAAATAAGAATTTAAAATCAATCACATTCCAGGACTCATAAAAAGAAGTTAGAATGTTATGAAAAATTAAATTTTTACTGAAATTCAGCTACACCTTTGCTCCCTTTGTCTGCCGTCGAATGATTAGCGTTAAGGATTTAATTAATAAAGTATTTTCTCTTTTAAAATTGTTTTCATATGTCATCTCAATCTATTTTTCTCTTGACTTTGAAAGTGACATATATATTGCTAGCATCTTATTTGTGAATGTGATAGTTAGGTTTATTGTGCCAATCTGGACAATAGGAACATGTGGGCAGAGATAAATCAGGTCGCAGTTTGACTGGAGAGCAGAGATGAATGGCTCTGCAAAGCTTTTGCTCTGTGATTCATGGATCAGAGTGCCATGTTTAACTACCATATATACTCGACTATAAGCCCATCTGAGTGTAAGCCGAGATACTTAATTATTACCTGGGAAACCAGAAAAACTGATTGACTCAAGTATAAGCCTAGGGTGGAACATGCAGAAGCTATTTGTGAGTTTCAATAAGCAAAACAAATGGAAATAAAATTACTAAAAATTGAGACATCAGTGGGGTAATGTATTTAAATATTTATTTTAAATAAAAACACACAAATAAAAGGATAATGAATTATTTAACATTAGTAAACCAGCACAGTAAGTGGAAAATAGGCTCAACAAAAACAGTAAGGGATCAACAATGATACCTTAACTGTACTATTCCCTGAGCTCAATCAGCAACCAAGCTAAAATGTAAAGAGTTAAAGTCCTTCAAAACTGGATTCTTCATCATCATCTGTATCTCAATGCAGAGCTTCAGCTGCTGTGAGGTCATCATAGACGCTGTCCTCACTGAGATCACCGTCATCACCATCACTGCTGTTATTTTCATGCAAAGCACAGTCTTCACTGCCATCCGTAGCATGACTAATACTACATTTCTGGAAGGCACGTCGCACCATGTCTTCTGGAATGTCTTCCCATGCATCTTGAACCCACTTTGCTATTAACTCTGTGTCAGGCTTCATGAGATTTCCTCCTTTTGTTAGTCGGGTTTGACCAGATGACATCCATTCATGATGCCACATCCTTTGCACATGGTCTTTAAAAGGCTTATTCAAAAATACACCCAGAGGCTGCAGTACAGATGTAAACCCACCTGGAATAACAGCTAGAGTAACTTTACTAGATTTTTCCAATTTTTTATGTCATCTGATAAGTGGGCTCTGAACATATCCCAAACAAATAACGATGGCTTTTTCTTTAAGGCTGCTCCTGGTTGTCAGTTCCAAATTTCTTCCAGCCATTTATTTGTTCTGTCTTCATCCATCAAGCCTTTAACATGTGCATGCACAATAATTCGTGGTGGGAAATTGATCTTTTTAGGCAAGGTCTTTCTTTTTATAATAATGGTAGGACACAGCTTAATTTCATTAGCCAAACATTACAGAACAACTGTAAAATGTTTGGTTTTTTTTTTTCATTTCCTGTGGTTTTGAGAAAAAAATGTTTTTTCTCCTAAACTTGTCACAGTTCTGTTGCTTGAAAGATCAACAGTCATGGCAGTTTCATCCACATTCCCAATATCTGCCAGGTCATAATTATAAATACTTCTTTGTTTTATAATAAATGATTGGAATGACATAATTTTTTCTTCAAGGTCTTGTGGCAATTTCTGGGAAATCTTTGCTCTTTGTCACAAACATAGTAGGACAAAGTTATTCATGAAGTGGGTACACCATGATGCTGATGCAGCAAAGTTTTCAATGCCTGGTGCTTTATATTTGTCATCCTTAGCCATTTGTAGAGCACATATGAGGATTCCCATGAGTGTTAAGCAGTAACCATTTTGACGACACTCCATAACCCATTTATGCAATTCACTTTCTAGAGTCCCCCCAAAAAAAACGTTAAACCACGAAGAGCTTTTTTAGCTTTTGGAATCTGTTCCAAGTCAGCCTTCATTTTCTGCCACTCCCTCACTTGCTTTTCTTCAACACAGAATTCGCTACTTTCAATAGTTATTGCTCTCTTCTGCTCTTGACACAACCTTCATTTTCAAACCAGCCGCATATGACTGGGGTTTTTGTTTTAGTTCAAGAGTATCCATTTCTAATAGGATAAAAAAATAAGACTTGAAAAAGAATTTTCATGGTAATGCTCCCTCCCATCCCACCCCCCACACTCCCAGGAGATGAGACTTGTTAGCCGGGGGGAGGGGGGGCAACCTGTGGGAGTGGGGTGTGCAGGATGTGAATTAACACAGAGACCAAAGGGGAGAGATGAGCGCAGCCACAGACACATCCTTTCCATTTCAGCTGCCAGCGTAAGTGAATCACTACGGGTGCTTCTTCTAATTGGAGCCATTCATGTCATAGAAGGGCTCTGATTAGTTAGATGTTTGTAAACAAACAAACATTCAAAGCCCTGCAATGTCAGTGGGGCTTTGAATGAACAAGGGAAAACTGCAATCACCTGCGAGATAACAGGCGCTCATCTGTTACCTAGTGGGGGGTGGGAGGGAGGGAAGCAGCGAGATGTTACACCTCACTGGGGTACCACTGACCCGTGTATAAGCCAAACCTCAGTTTTTCAGTCGTCTTATACACTAATATGTATGGTAGTTCTCTGCCCCAACCTGTTCTTGTGGGCTAAGGCAACCAACCCGTGGATGATGTACCTAGAGCTTGAGACTCCTTTGAGACCTACTTCACCATTTGCTTGTGTGTACATTGCTTGAGGTTGGTAGATTTTGTCACCTTGAGTTGCTTGGCTTGCTTATCCCATTCTGGTCAGCTTCTCTAACTCCCAAGCTACTGCCTGTTGCTGACTCACCTCACCCTGCTGTCTGCTGCCTGCGGGCAGACTTTCCCTGTTTTGCCTGAGGAAAGACTCCACTGCCCAGTTCCTTGATCTTTGACAAAAGCCCAATTCCTTAGTTGAAGGAGTTTCTGTATATTAACTGTTCCACAAAAGTGAGTGGAACTGAGCCCTCTGTACTGCTGTGTGGACTAATTGGCTGTTATATTCCTTCTTGCTGTATATATATATATATATATATATATATATATATATATATATATTCATAAGCGTCCTGGTTTTATTTCTCTTATGCTTTTTAGTTTTTATATTGCTGTATGAAACGGAACATAAAAGTATAAGGATTTAATTGACATTATTGATTTCCAGTAAACAAATTTCCATTTCATAGAAACAAAGAAAAATTTTTTTTAATTGTAAAAGAAATGTAGGATAATATTATATGTAAGGAAATTCATTGTCAAAATACATCTTATTGTTCACATCTAGTTAGCTATGAGGCATTTTGTTTTTCTGAAAACCAAAAAAACGTACCACAACCAAGTCACCTCTGATCCATTGCACTTGCGTAGGACCCAGAAAGACTGCCCTGCAGGTTCCCAAGACTGTCGCTGTTGAAAGGGTGGAAGCCACTTCTTTCATCTCCAGGGAAGCCAGCTGGTGGGTCTGAGCTGCTGATCTTGTGGCCCTCTTTCATTCTGATTGAGGAAGACAGGACTTTCTAGTTTATAAATGCAGTATCAGAAACCCGCAGGGGCAGGTCCACTCTCTCCTATAGGTTCGCTGTGAGTCAGAATTGACCCAATGGCAAGGGCATTTTTTTAGGTTTTATTTGAAAAGTCTAGTCTTCCTGGATCCCTCCCCCAAGTCCTATATTATTTAAACTATAGTATTTTACCTGAATGTATTCTTTATTTAGTATGTAAATTCTATATAATTTTACCTGAATGTATTATTTATTTAGTTGCAAATTCCAAGTTCAAACATCTATCTCTTCTCTATCTACTTTATTTTTAACTAGTTCAGGTACTTAAGAAGCCCTTTTCTGTAAACAAAATGTGACACGGCCATCTTTAAATGTGGTTTAATCTGACAAATATATCCAGTTTATTAAGAAACACCCCTGTCTGCCTTTGATTCTAGGTTTGCCTCTGGCTATACAATACAGACTTCAACATTTCTTTTGTCATTCCAAGAAGACACAGAGCTGAATACTGGGGATGGCTTTAGAGTGACTGTTGATATTCCTGTTTTATTAGTGTGCCTGAGAAGGCCCCGAGGCATCTGTGGGAGGTGATCACATGATCGATCTCATAAGCTCTTGCTCACAGATCAGGTGAGAATCTCCTCTCTGGGAAGTCATGCAACTAGAGATTTATTTAGGAATAAGCTGATTTTTAATGGAAGAAGTGCATAAAAAATAGTCTGATTTGAGAGCATAACAATGATGCAATATTGAACCACAAATGTTTTTGACCCTGAATTTTTTTTTCTCTTTTCTTCCATTGGTTTGAGGTTATAGCTTCACATCATTAGGTACTGATCCGAGTAAATCCAATCAATAACATCATTAGCTTAATAATTATTGCAATATCAGCTACTCTTTTTACAAATGTTTATCTTGTTTTCCAAATACCGACTCATCATTTTCCCCACTTTTTGATTCAATACCTCCAAACATAGCTTTGTCCTACACGATTGGTCAAGAATGAGAGAGCCTGTACAGCTAAAACACAGTTGAGGATACATTGATGGAAATAACATGTTTTATGACTGTTCTCTTTCTACCTCTGCTAGCTCTGATTTTGACACCCATACCCCATCTTGTAACTAGGTTACTGTGCTCAGGTCAGCAGCTAAAAGCTTCCTAACTATTTATTATTGCTAAAATTTTGCATTAAGAACTGTTTGAACTTGTGGAGTGCACATAGTGGTCTTTGAGCCTTATTTGGGCACTTGCTTTGAAGTTTCTGGAGTTATCAACCCAATAGAGATACGACTACTATCATCCCATTCTTGTTGAGTTGTCCACTTCGGAACTTCTCATCAGATATAATCATCTGCTGGGTAAAGGGTATTTGAAGCAGTAATGGCGACCGTGATCATTTCCTTAGCCCCTGTCTTCTACCGTGTACTCTAAGACATAAAAGGAACAAGGAATCCCCATCACCCCATGGGTGCCTCATCCAGAAGAATGTGAGATCAAGAGTGGAGGAAGATTTATGACTAACCTACAATATGCAGATGGCACAACCTTGCTTGCTTGAGAGTGAGAAAGACTTGAAGCACTTGCTGATAGAGACCAATGATACCAGCCTTTATTATTGATTACAGTTCAGTGCAAAGAAGAAGAAGAAAAAACTTTCACATGGACCATTAGATAACATCATGTTAATATTAAGGAAACAGATGGACAGTGGGACCCTACTCAAGTACTCCCTCAACACAAGAATACTTTGTTCTAAAAATTTGGCAGTCTGAGATGCTCATCTTCCTAGCATGATCGTTGAAAACAATGGGTGCACATGCATATGTGGTGAAGAAAGCAGATGGTGCCCGGATATCAACATATATAGTATCTGGGATCTTAAATGTTTGAAGATAAACAGGCTGCCATCTACCAGAGAAACAACAAAGCCCACATGGAAGAAGCACACCAGCCTATTCAGAAATGACCGTTGAAGACACAGAGGGTACATAAGAAAATGTGGTGAAGAAAGAAGAAGGTGCCCAGATATCAAAAGATATAGGGTCTGGGGTTCTATAGGCTTGAAGATAAACAAGCAGCCATCTAACGGAGAAACAACAAAGACCATATAGAAGAAGCACACCAGCCTGTGAGATCATGAGGCATCAAAAGGATCAGGTAATCAGTCATCAAAGACCAAGAAAAATCATTGCATTATGAATGAGGGGGAGTGCGGAATGGGGACTCAGGGCTGATCTGTGGTCATTTGGACATCCCCTTGTAGAAGGGTTGCAGGGAGGAGACAAGCCAATCTGAGTGCAGTGTTGCGATGATAAAACATACAATTTTCCTCTAGTTCTTGAATGCTTCATCCACCCCCCCACTATTATGATCCCAATTCTACCTTACAAATCTGTTTATACCGGAGAAGGTACACAGATAGGAACTGGAAACACAGGGAATCCAGGACAAATGAACCCCTCAGGTCCAGTGCTGAGAGTGGCGATACTGGGAGGATGGAGGGAAGGTGAGGGAGAAAGGGGGAACAGATGACAAGATCGACATATGACCTCCTCCCTGGGGGATGGGCAACAGAGAAGTGGGTGAAGGGAGGAGACATTGGACATTATAAGATATGACAAAATAACAATAATTTATAAATTATCAAGGGTTCATGAGGGAGGGAGAGTGAGAGAGGGGGAATGAGCTGTTATCAAGAACTCAAGTAGAAAGAACATGTTTTGAAAATGATGATGGAAACAAATGTGCTTGACAGAATGGATGGATGTACGCATTGTGATAAGAACTGTATAGCCCCCAATAAAATGATAAATTAAAAATAAAAGAAAATACCATGACTTGAATTGGACCAAAGAAAAAAGAAAGAAAGGAAGGAAGGAAGAAAGAAAGGTTCCAGAGCAGACAGTGTTGTGTTTTGTGTGCACAGGGTTGGTGTGAGTCAAGAACTGACTTGAAGGCCCCCAAGAACAACCATCTGGCCACCTCCCCCCACTGAAGCTATGCTATTGATGTGGTCCAGTCTCTCAGAGTACATGCTCAGGTTGCAGATTGAGTCCATTTTGTTGAAAGGATATAGCCCTCATCCATATCTTTCCTGATTTTAAAGTGCTCAGTACCAGCTAGTTCTCTTCTACTGGCTGCCTCTTGGTCTATGTACAGATTTATTATGATTCACACACACAAATGTGTTTGCAGAGTAATGAAACACAAGGAAACATCATTCTGGCATTATTTGTTTTAAGCCAATACCCATCTGATATCAGCAATGAAACTCCTCACACCATTACTCTGCTGAATCTGGCTTGAATGCTGGCAGTTCCCTGAAGACAGACGGCTGGTTACCATTTTTTGATTTTCTGCCAAAGTGGGTATACCAGTCTATTTCCACCAGCAGTTCACAAAGGGGACTTCAAAAAATTCATGGAAGAAAACGTGAGTTATCTCCAGTAAAATTTTACATTCTTCCCAAGTGAATGTATTGCTATATAATTTACACATTGTGTTGAATCACCTTTCTTTGGAATAAGCAGAAATATGTTTCTTCCTATCACTTGGTAAAGTGACTTTCTTTTAAATTTCATTGTATAGATGTGTGAGCATGTTCACCATTTGTTGAAATCTTTTCATTGGTTTTCCTTCTATTTCTGTAGTCTCTTTTCCCACGAACACCTGCACTGCAACTTGCACATAGTCCTTCTACCCTGTTAGCAATTGGTCATATACTACACCTTGAAATGGTTGAATATTGATAAGTTCCTTTTGGTAGAGTGTTCCTGTGTATTCTTTCTATCTCCCTTTGACATCCCATTCAATCGTTTGCCCATATTGATGGTGCTGGTAGGCATCGTCAAGTCAGGTCTTACTCATGGGCACCCTACAGACAACAGAACTACCTGCTCCTGCACCAAGCCATGGAGGCCCTTCTTTCTTCCACTGACTTGATATCTGCATTACCAAGCATAACGCTTCTCTTCCGAAGCTGGCCCTTCCTGAGAACACTTCTGATGCATATGAGGCAAAGATGTATGATCCTCACCCTAAAGAGAATTCCTACAATACCTTTGATTAAAAATGTGTGGACATGTTTCTGGCCATCTTTGCCCTATTACATATTCTTTTGCAACATAATAATTCAAATGCATTAATTCTTTTTCTTTTACATTCAGCTTTCATGAAAATAACATATCTTGGTTCAGCTACACCTCAGGCCAGGAGTCCTCAAATTTTTACAGAGGGCGCCAGTTCACTGTCTGTCAGACCGCTGGAGGGCCAGTATATAGTTAAAAAAAAACTATGAAAATATTCCTATGCACACTGCACATATCTTATTTTGAAGTAAAAAAGCAAAACAGGCAAAAACACCCGGCGGGCTGGATAAATGCCCTCATGGGGACACATGTGGCCCAAGGACCCTAGTTTGAGGACCCCTGCCTTAGTTAGCTTTGCTCTTTAAAGGGGATCTTTTGCAACAGATTTCTCAATGTAATACATTTAATTTCTTGATTGCTGTTTCCTTGTTGATTGATTGTGGTTCTAAGTAAAATCAAGTTTTAGACACCTCCAATTCTTTGTTCTTTTATTGTGATGTTGCTTAGTGGTCCAGTTATGAAGAAGTTTGTTTTCTTTATGTTGAAGTGTAATGCGCCTGGAAACTGTATCTGATTTTCAATGGCAGTTCCTCACATCCTTTTCACTTTCAGCAAACAAGTTGATGTCGCCAGCACATTACATATATTTTGTCTCTTGAATCTTACAATACTTTGACCGAAGGCCTGACTTTTTTCTTCAGTCCCTTTAATTTAAGAAATTGCAAGTGTATTTCCCTTTAGCTTTCTGGCTACAGGTCTTTGCACATTTTATTAAAATTCTTTGTTTCTGCTTATTTTGCTCAGATCTTTAACTTCATCATTTCATACATGCCAATTAGCTACTCTACATACAAGTTTAAATTCATGATAGGCAAACCCTTGGTCCGATGACTCCTGGGAGGCATGGGAGGGGAGTTGGGGAGTGGAGAACCAACAATAAGGGCACAGGGAAATAGTAAGTGTTCTAAAATTGATGGTAGAGAGTGTGTAGCTTCTCTCAACATCTTTGAACAATTAGATTGTACCTGAGAGGAATTATTGAAATGAGAACGATGAGTAACATAACTGTTGGATAGGAGGAATATATGTTTATGTTATATATGTTATGTATATATATATACTTGTGCATAAGCTGGCATTTTCGGCACATTTTTGTGGTAAAATTAAGGGTCTGCCTATACTCAAGTATAATATATATGTATGTATTAAGGAAGAAGATAGATATTGGGATTTTATCTAAATATTGTCTCAGTAGGAGAATGGTTTGTTCTAACAATGTGGCATTGTGTGATAGTCATCTTACTGACAAGATCTCTTAAGGCAAAGTGTGTTCATAACCAAATGTGGTGAAGAACGCTTATGGCGACCAGCTATCCTGGAAGCATAGATAGTTGGAGGGAGGGCAGGCCTCACCTAGGGAGGTACATGAGAGTGCAACACAAAGAAGGGGAAGGGGAGGCAGGTGGAGGGAGAAGTGGGGCGGGGAGAAACTGAGTTGATGGCACGGGGGGAACAGGACACTAACCCACCCAGGGGGAGAGTATTGGTTGTATCCCTACAAAAGTGTAATGTGCATACAGACACCACCATGACATGCCAAACCAGGAGGGCAATATAATGCGTGCAGGAATCCACAAAGAGACTCGACCATACACTGGCCCTAACCAGAATTAGCCTGACCCCCAACATGGAAGGGAGTACCACAGAAAATGAAAATAGATCTTCTGGTGAGGGAAAGAAACTGACCTACCACACCACACCCAGAAGGAAGTTGAAGCAAAGGAAGGAAGAAGAATGGGGTGGAGCACACCTGGGCCCACCAAGCTCAGAGGATGATAGCCTGGCTCGAAGGGCCCATTGTACAGAGAGGACCATACAGCCCGTCCCATGGCGAGATGCGACATCCTGCACCGATCCATGGCCCTACACGGGACAGCACCTGAGACACAGTGGGGGATGTGTGACTGAGCTGACCCCACCACACTGAGGCAAAACACTAGGGTGTGCAATGGAGAGGCGGGGGAAGCTGATCAAGGAGGTCTCCAGGGAGTATAAAGGAAAGACTATCAGCAGTAAAGATCCCCTGAGGGTATGGGAAGAGATGGAAGGGGAAGGGAAGAGGAGGGGAGATGGGTGTTGATAGCATGATGATTGTATAACATAACTCCTCACAAATTGACTGAAAAAGAGAATTGCAAGTGAATGAATATATAGAATTGTGTAAGACATGTCATTAAGCTTCAGAAGAAAAAAGAAACAAAAGACTATATATTTTAAACATAAAAACAATAGATTATGTAGACATTACTGATCAATCCATTTGTTTCATGCCACGAACAAAAAACTAAGGCAATGATTAAAATGCAAAGTTAAAGTTTACAAGTAAGATTAAGCACATAAACTAGATTGTCATTTATCTATCTTTACAAATAGATACAATTTTAAAGTTACAACATATGAGAAATTCTCCATTTCCTTATAGGCAGACCACCCTAAATTCTCAGAACTTGTATTTTACCTGTATTTTGCAAATTTGCTAAAATAGGGATATTACTTTGGTTTATGTGATTTCTATTTCTATTCCATCATTTCAAATAGTTATGCTAATAGAATAGAATCGTAGCTATCATAACAGGGTGAAAGTGACATTAACTCTGGTTTCCCTGTAATGATATAAGGCATCCCATATCACTACCCAATAAGCCCTTTCTACTTCCCCCAGTATTCCTGGCATGCTTTCTCTATCATTACCTGCCTTTTTAATTTCACTTTTTCATTATTGCTATCGCTATGCAGAACTTCAAACACCCTCCTCCCTTCTTCTGTCCTTTTCCTTTCTGACTCAGATTGACTCCCTCTGCACTTCATTGTTCTCCCTGAAATGACATCTTACAAAACTAACATCCCTCCTTGTCTCCTCTATTGCATCATTACCTCTACTTTCCCTCATTGTTCTTCATTTTTAATTCTTGAAATGTGAGGACGTTCCCCCGGGAGTGTCGGATTGTTGATTAAAGCCATTCTTCCTATCACTGTCAACCTCTTTTTAGTTCTTTTCCCTCAAAGAAAAGGAATCTGACCAAAAAAAAGAATAATCTTTTTTCTCAATTATAAGTCACCAAATCAATTAGCTCAGAAGTAATCTCTAAAGAAGAGTGATTTATGAGCATCAATAAAGTAAGCCATATTAATGTCATGTTTACTTGGGTGTCTACATGGAGTTATTTTAACCAAGTCCCCTCTTTAAAAGCACATCTCTTGCCCAGTCTATTATATTCTTTTTGAAAGAAAATGTTTTTAAGTTGTAAAGAGAAAGAAATAACATAATTAGCACTTTTATAATAAAACTTCTTAGAGTGTATAATTGTATTGATATCAGCAACAAGACAACATTTCTAAAAATCTCACTAGCACAGTATAAATGGATTTTTAAAGAGTTATTTAAATTCATTCTCTCTTCCATTTGACATTTTTAAATAGACTATAATTTTAAAAGGTGGAGTACTTTCCCAAATATGAAAATATTGGAACAATGACCTGCCTTTTAAAAAGTATGTCTTATGTTAGTAAGAAATATCAAATATTGCCTAAATAACACTACTGGTTATAAGTGATTTTTATGTTTCATATTCAGACTAAAGTGGTAAATTTATATCTGAATCAAATGCATAATACCTGAATATTTGAATATTATTTCATGATTTTTATGATCACAAAATATATTTTCATAATTTTTATGATCACAAAATGTGTTTTCCAAGATGCCAAAATGTAAGTCATGAATAAGAAACTGACATGATTTTTGTATGCAGAGTGGCCAAGGCCAGAACTTCTGAGCTGGTTTATTGAACAGGCTAAAGTTTGACTAAAAATAATGCATCTTTTAAAAATTATGTGGAAAAGCAGAATAGTACACATATTTTATGTTTCCCTAAAAATTATAACGCATTTTCTTATTTAATAAATGTTCATTTATCTATTAAAAATTTTTTTCTTTGCACATACAATATAATTATGATTTACTTATTTTGATGTAGACGTGACTCTGTGGTAGAAAATGGTGCTAATATGTACACCATATGGTGTAATTGCCTTTCATAACTAATTAAAGAGTCGCACACTACAAGATTTGTTTCAATTGAATCTGCCATGTTCTTACCACTCACCCAACCTTAGTTTTACACTAACTGTCATGTCATTTCCTTGCTTTCAGATTAAATTAAACTTGATCCTTATGCTCCATGAATGAGTGAAAGTAATCAGGAAAAAAGAAAGCATGTTTTATTTCCTTTTCTTTTTCACATTTAAAGAGCTAATCTTATATCAACCTATCGACAGAGACAGGATGCTCATAGGAAACGTTCAGGGAAGACGGCAGAAAAAATGAAGAACAGATGAATTGCTCTGGTCAGTGCGCTGTGGAAGTCAAAGCCCTCATTGTACTTATGTTGGCTTGGTCCCCTGACTTTATTTGGTTACTGAAACCTGAGGGCATGTTATTCTTTCCGCCTAGATCCAGCACGAGGGACACATGAGTTAGGCCTGACCTTGGTGCTCAAACACCGTAGAAGCACAGCCACCCATCAGACCTGCAGGCTTTTATCCAATTTACTGCAAAACAATAGAATGTTGAGATTGCCTTTTGATATAGTGCTATGACAATAGAAGCTGACCGGTACAGCCCTCATTTGTGAGGCCACCTTATTCTCATATCACACTGGCTTTATATTTAGTGTACTGTGAACAGAGATTTCACTTGCCGCAGATTGGGGCAGGAAAACAAAATCTAGTTCAGAAAGACATGATTACAATTTAGACAATGTATTGCAAATTTTAGGTCTATTACTTAAAATATGTTCAATATAATGACTGAGCCCAGCCTGACATTCATCATAAGGTGCAGTTTTCATAAGGCCAGCTTTTCTCAATGAGAGCAATCTTGGCAGATCACTCTACCCAGCTTCTCTGTTCCTCATTGTAGTTGTTGAACAGGGTGTCTAAATTAAATGAGTCCTACAGCTGTGATTCATGTTATTTTAAATTTCACCTATCACATTTGGAGTCTTATCGGAAACATGTTGTGCTGTTAAATGAAAAGTTGGTGTCTAACCCCAACAGCCATTCCATGGGAGAAAAACGAGGTGAATTTCTCCTGTAAAGATTTACAGCCTCAGAAATCCAATACAGAGTCACTAATAAAAGAAAAAAATTAATTAAAAGCGCACAAAATACCCTCCCTCTTATTAGATTTAATAAGCACAGAATTTTACTTGTATTGCATCCTATGCCACACGAATGAATTGTGACTATGCATGTGGACTTTGCCAGAAGGAATGTACATGAACCAAAATTCACTGTATGGGTGGCAAGAGATGAGAGAGAAGTTCAGTATCATCAGATTTGGAGTCAGAAACCCCCAAATTAAGAAAATGCTAAACGTATCTCAACTGGAAAAGTGAAGGCAAAACGTAAATCTCAAGTTGCAATATAAATGGAGTCCACGGGGAGAATATTGAATGACAGAGAAAGCATCAAATGAAGATGGACGGAATGCATGCAGTTGCTGTACCCAAATGAACTACCGTTCATAGTTTCAAAGTCCCAGGAATTGACTAGATACCGAATGAAATGTTCCAACAACTTGATTCAATACTGGAAGTACTCCCTAGCCTATGCCAAGGAATCTGGGAGAAAGCTACCTCGCCAGCAGACTAGAAAAGATGCCTATCTGTGTCCATGCAAGAGAAAAGCTACTCAAGAGAATATGGACATTTTGAATAACATGAATTATATACTATACAAGTAACATTTGCTGAAACAATTCAACAATGGTTTTAATAGCACCTTTACAGGGGCCTGCTAGAAATATAAGCCAGACTCCAAAGAGAATGAGGCATGGGGAATATTATTGCTGAAGTCATATCTATGGATCTTGGCTAAAAGCAGAGAAGACCAGACATGTTTTATTTGTATTTTATTGATTAGGATAAAGCATTTGGCTGTGTGGGTTACAATACAAACTATGGACAGCAGTAAAAATAGGAATTCCATAAATTTCCTCCTGTTGAACCTTATGTAACGAAGAGATCATCATTAAACCAGAAAAAGGAAACACTTCATGATTGAAAATAAGGGGAACATGTGTGTCAGGGTTACATCCTCTCACTTTAGTGTTCAATCTATTTGCTTGGAAAATAGTTCAATATGTTTGACTATGTAATGAAAAATGTAGCATTAGGATTAGAGAAAGGCCTATTAACAACCTGTGATTTCACATTTTGTTTGCTACCAAAAAAGAGGATTTGAAGAACTTGCTGATGAAAAGCAGACTGCAGACTTAAGAATGGATTGCAACTCAATGTAAAAAAAAGCAAAATCCTCAGTCAGGACTGGACCAAAAGACAATATCATAAGTGAAGGTAAGATTGAATTTATCAAGGATTTCATTTTGTTTTGATCCACAATCGATGCTCATGGAAGCAACAGTCAAGCTATGAAACAATGTATTGCATTGGGCAAATCCGCAGCACAAGACCGCTTTAATGTGTCAAAGAGCAAGAGATTAAAGCATGTCTGACCAATGCGCTAGTATTTTCTGTTGTCTCGTATGCATGTGAAAGTTGGAAAATTAAGAAAGCAAACCTAAAAAGAAAATATGCGTTTGAATTACAATCTCGTGGAGACTATTGAAGGTATCTTAGCAGAACAAAGAAATCTCTCTCAGAAGATGGACAACCTGGATGTGCTTCGGAAGGGAGAATGGTGAGACTCATGTGGGCATGTTATCAGAAGCATGTTATCAGGACTTTGTGGGCGTGTGATCAGTAGAGGACCCCAGGCCTGGTAAAATAACAGATCGGCTAAGGAGACCATCCCCAAGGAGAAGGGGTACCACAGTAGCTGCAAAAGTGGACTCACATCTGATCATTCTGAGAATGGGGGAGTGGGTGATGTTTCACTTTGTTGAACATGTGTCCTCTATGAGGGGAAGTCTACTCCATGGAACTAAACTAAACAAAACACAGAAACATACCACAAGTAATTATTGGCCAAAACAATCTAGATTGAGTGTAACAATTGAAGGACAAGAGCAATTATTATGCCAAGGCATTATTCCTAAAGACTTATAGTTTTGTAAACCCTAAGTTCTAATCTATCCTTTAGGGTTATTTACAGTGGGATTTGACATTTTGCTTTTTTAATGTACACTAACCCTCATTAAAGTTTTACTGCATGTTAAGTTCTCTGTCTCAGGCAGGGTTTATCCACCCTGAGAGTATACCTCCCATAAGTATAGACCAATTTTCTGTAACTTTGCAAAGGAAGTATGAGTAACTTATGCTCATATTATACAGATATATGATTTGTACCTAATAAAATAATTATGACTCATGTGCTAAAACAAGCCGAATCTGAGAACCTTCCTCGCTGCCTCATCACCTGGTGAGAATAATAAACTTTATTTCCTCACCTCAATATCTTAAGATTGATCAATGCACAACACTGCCTTAGCAAAACAATGACAAAACTTTGGGAATGATATCTTGAAAGATATCAGCTCTATTTTACTTAGCTCATCTAGTTTAGTCTGGAAAGGTGGTTTCTTATCTTTCAAAGTGACTATAGATGTGTAGAAGAATGGGACCCTATTCTCCAAACAAACAAACAAACAAACAAACAAACAAACAAACAAACAGAAAAATCCAAAGCACATTGCCATCAAGTGGAATCCGACTCAAAGCGACCCTATAGGACAGGGTAGAACAACACTGTGAGCTTCTGAGACGGTAATTGGGGGGAGTGGGAGGCCGACAGTGTCACACAGTTTGCTCTTGCTACCAAGAGTAAACCATTACCAAAACAGAGCTGACTGACAAAATGTGGGCTTTTCAAAAAGCTCTTTTCTTTCTCTACTCTCCCCAGTGGTCTTTAAATTGTCGTTTTTCTACCGTCAGTTCCAATTGTATATACTTCTAATTTAAGTTTCTAATCAAATTTTTCCCTTAGTTAATTTTGAAATCTATGATTAATATTTTTATGTTTTATAATACCTTTTCTTACTTCTTTACCATTTATAGATGTTATTCAAACACACTTCCTCATTAACCTTTTAGATGACATATGAATGTATATGTCTATGTAGCATCTCTCAAATTTGTACTATAACCTTTGTTTTCCCTTTCCTTTTAGTAGTTGCTGCATTGCAATGTGGGTTATATAATGTGGCTGACTGACCACGAGCTCAACAGTTGGCAAAGATCTGCTTCTCGGTGGGAGAAGGGTGAGGCTTTCTACTCTCATAAAGAGTTATGGTTTCTGAAACCCACGGGGGGGGGGGAGTTCTACCCTGTCATATGGGGTCACTAGGAGTCAGAATTGATTTAATGGAAATGAGTTTTCCATTGCTTTTATTGATCTTGAAATTGTCAATTTCTATTTTACTGCTCAATGTAAAAGAAATATCTTTGATATATATATTTTTAAAGTTTTTAAGCATTGAATTGCTGGCATTTGTTGCCTTGTGATTCTCACGATCACCAAAGGTTGGGATGATACAGATCTTCTTCCAGTGAGGCACCTCTTCTCGGTATTTCCTGCATAGAGTCCATTGAGCTTGTTAGTGATTTTATTTAAAGCTTTTGAAACACTTTTTGCTGTCAAACCAGTTTATTCCATTCCACAATTCGTACAAGTCATTGATTGAGATCCCCATGGGTAACATCAAATCTCACTGTATATATCCCATGGGAACCCTGGTGACGTAGTGGTTATGAATTCGGCTATGACCCCCAATGTCAGGAGTTCCCCAGCCACTCCGCAGTAGAAAAATGAGGAGTTCTACTCCCATAAACATTAGGTCTCAGAAGCTCACAGGAGCAGTCCTGCCCTGCCCGACAGGGTCACTATGAGTTGGGAAGCTATGGCAGAGAGGGAGACTTGCCTAATACTGTGAAATTTGTTCTTGAGCAAATATTTCTCTTTTCATCTCAAAAAGCTGATTGTTCTGAAGTGTTCATACCTCCCTAATATTATGGTTTACCTTATAGATCTGCCCATTGCTTAGCTGAAAATTAAGCCGTGCTGATGAGAATTCCGGATCCCGAAAAATAGCTATGAATCACAGATTCAAAGGTTCCATTAGTTAGCCTTATTTTCTATTTTCTTTCATTTTAATGTTTTTTTTTCTCAAAAATTTCTCCTTTTGTCACTATGCTGTGTATTGGTCCAGTAGTGAGGAATGTTGTTGTGTTTACATCAAGTTGAATCCCTACTGATGAATATAGTCTTTCATCTTCCTTAGCAATTGCTTCAGTGTGGAGGCGACTGCCTCTGGGGAGACTGCAAACACAAAGCTTTACACTTTACCTGGACAGCACCTGCTTTCTCACAACACACTCCACTTCCCTGCCGTATGAGAGAATTCTTCCCAATGCCTACAAAGAACTCACAAATCATACTCAGCGTTAAGCGGTTTATTAGGAAAGTAACATGGTACCAGGCTTATCTTGGAAGAAACAGAAATAACTCAGGGTTTAGTTATTTCATCAGGACATGTCCCTTCCTTGGTCCTGGCCACTGCCCCTGCTTTGGACTCTAATACAATGTTCAGCCTCTCGCACATGTGCCTAGAGGTGTGCCCTTCCTCCAGCAGTGTTCCTGCCTACAGACCCCCAGCCCTCTTGCGGTCGGTGCCTACCAGTCTGCCGGCTCTACTCTTGTCTTTCCAGTGCTGACGATCTGTTCTCTCCTCTCCTGGCGTTAGGAGGTTCTCAGCGGAGGAACCTACAGGTCCTAATGATGTGCTTTGTTCTAGGCTCTTCTTGATAGGAGTGCATTATCTTTAAAACCCCCGGGAGTGTCTCAATCCTATTAGATAAATTTGCCACATTTACCTTCATAAGAACTAACCAATATCCTCTCTAGAATGAACTGACCAATAACCTCACAAGTGGCTCTTTCTGTATGTATAATAATTATTGGCATTTTCTGCTAGCAGGGACTGGCTTTTGCCTTGGACATAGATAACATGCTATCAAAAGAAGTAGGGCATTTGAACCAGTGCAACTAAAGCAACTACTTATGGACTAGGATAAAATTTTCCAAGCTGCCCCCCCACTTATGTTTCACAGATGCAAAGCCATGGGCTACTTAAAGGTCCTCATTTCACCACAATAGGAAAAGCCTCCAGTCAACAATCTATTCCAAGTTGCTTTACTTAATGCAGCTAACTTATGCTACTTTACTTAATGAAGTTTCAATATGTTTTTTCTAGCTCACTGTATTTCTGAGAGGCAAACAGGTTAGATGCAGACGTCACTTGGAAAGGTTGGGTAACTAGGAGAATATTTTCTTATGTGCCTGACTGGTAGTGAGAAAAGTTGAGGTGCTGCTTTCTAACTGATCAGCAAAGACATCCTGAGAATGGTCTAAGACTTAAGGAACCTCATTGCTCGGTTTTCTTGTTCACAAACATTGTTTCCTGTGGTTGCCTGAAACCCGAGTTAATGTAAGACATCTATACATGCTTGCCCCAGGGTGTACATTGCAAAGCAAAAATGATCTATATTCTCAATGTATTTTTACTTAACACAGGATGCCAACAAAAGTCTGTATTGCTAAAGGCTTCTCACTGGTGAAACCTTCTAAAATAAAATTTTCTCTTTTTCCTCTCTCTTGGAGTCAGCGAATTGGCTCTGCTGCTCTAGGGTAAAAACTCTGATTAACAATAACAAAGTGATGCATATTTATTTAGTTCATTTTGATCTAAAAATTTCTAAAAATTTTTTGAGATGACAAAAGAGGAAACAAATTTGAGAACCATTATTAAAATTGAAAAGTAATCTTTTCAATTTTAATAATGGTTCTCAAATTTGTTTCCTCTTTTAATTCATCATAATTATTTAGGTGGTACATTTTCAGTCAGATGTTCTATGAAGTGGTTGTGTATCTTTCTCATGACATTAGTCAATCTGCAAAATAAATTTGATTTTTCCCATTATTAATGATGTTGACTTTATTAACTAATGATAACAAAACAGTGGCTCTCACAGTTGTAGAAGTGCGTCGGTCCAGTCTAGTTCAGGTCACAGCATTGGATAAAATGATAGAGTCTTCTCCTGACTATACCTGTGCGGGCTGATGAACTAGCAGACAGGAAGCATGGGCACAGTAGCATGCATATTAACCCTGCAAAACTGGTGGAGGCAAAAGCAGATAAATCTAAGGTCATTCAGCAAAATGGAGTTCCACTAATAGATACAGACTCAGCAGGCAATCCAGGGACTCAAGAACAAAGAACCTTGAGCTTGAAGAGCAAATTGAAGCTTCTAGGAGAGCACCATGAAGAAAGCGAACTTCTCCATAGTATCACCTCTGATTGGAGGAACCCGTCACAGCAATGTGACTGTAATTGTTAGGAGCCATCTAGTCAGCTCTGACCCAGAGTGACCCTATGTACAGCCGAACAAAACACTACATGGGCCTGCACTGGCCACACAATTGTTCCTATTTCTGAATCCACTGATGCAGGCACTGTGCCCATCCATCCCATCAAGGGCTTTCCTGTTTGTAACCGCCATACCACTCTACTAAAAATGATGTCCTTCTCCAGGGACTGGTTTCTCCAGACAATAGGTCCAAAATATGTAAGAGGAAGTCTTGCCATCTTGCATCTAAGGATGACTCTGGTATTACTTCTTCCAATACAGATCTGTTGGTCCTTTGAGCAGTACATGGTACTTTCAATGTTCTTCTCCAACACCACAATGAAAATGCATCTGCTCTTCTATGTTCTGACTTATTCATATTTGCATGTATGTGAAGCAATAGAGAATACCATGTCTTGGGTCAGGCACACTTTAGTCAAAAGTAACATCCTTCTTCTTCAATACTCTAAAGAGAACTTGGGCCATGGATTAACCCAATGCAGTGCATCATTGATTTCTTGAGTGCTGCTTTCCTAAGCCCTGGTTGCGGCTCCAAGCAAAATGACATCCTCAACAACACCAACCTCTTCTCCATGAATCATGATGTTACCTATTGGTCCAGTTGTGAGGAGGCTTACCTTCTTTAAATTAAATTGTAATCCATATTGAAGACTGCAATCCTTGATCTTCATCAGCAAATGCTTCAATTCCTCCCCACGTTCAGCATATAAGCTTGTCATCTGCATGTCACATGCAGATGGTTAAGCCTTCTTCGATCCTGATGCCACAACCCTCATGGAATTCATCTCCTCTGATGAGTTTCTCAACATATAGACTGAGCAAGGGTGATGGGAGGATAAAACCCAGACGCACACCTTTCCTGATTCTAAGCCATGGAGTATTCCCCTGTTCTGTTCCCCAGACTCCTTCTTGATCCATATACAAGTTTGAAATAAGCACAATGCAGTGTTTCAGAATTCCCAATTCTCTTAAGGTTTTCTACAGTTTATAAATGTCCACACAGTGAAAGGCATTTGTATAGTCAATGAAGCACAAGTAAACATCTTTCTGAAATTCTCTGCTTTAAAGAACCAAGTTCTTTTCTGAGTTGAGCTTAAACTTCTGTTAGGATACGAGTAAGAAGCAATGGTGCTGATGGAAGAAATACAAACTTCATTGAATCCATTACCTAAACACAAGGCTCCAGGATTTGATGAAACACTCATTGAATGTTTCAGAAAGCTGAAGAAGCATTGGAAGCACAGACGCATCTAACTAGGATCTCTGGAAGACAACTACTTGGCCAGCTGACTGGAAGAGACTCATTTCTGTGCCCATTGCAAAGAAAGGAGATGTAGTGATTTCACTGACATTATACTCATGTAATTCTTTGCTTAAGATCATCCAACAAGAGTGGTAGCAGTAGTTTAAAAGAGTAACTGCCAGAAGTTTAGGCCATAATATTTGGTTATATATTTTTTCAGATAAATCTCTGAAGCAGTGGTTCTTTCCCCCACCATAACTTTCATCATTCTGCATAATAAATTTGATTTTTCCCATTATTGATGATGTTGGCATTGTTAACTTGATTTGGAGAGTGTCTTCCAGGTAGTGCCTCTGTAAATTTACTACTTCCTCTTTTGGCATCAGGAAACTTCCTTCAAATTGCATCAGGCTGTGAGAGAATGAATGGAGTAACACTTCACCCTCATCTTTCCACAACTGCTTGACTGTCAGAGTAGGTCTCCCCATAGAGTTGAATACATTTTGCTAGATCGCCTTATGAGGGAAGCCTCAGCTCTACCAAACCACAGAGAATCCTGAAACAATTAAGTTGACCCTAAACCTAAACATCACAGAATATCTGAAGTTAGAATCTAGAGAACTTGGAAATGATCAAACATTAAATGGAATGCAAAAAGGTTTATATTCTAGGAATCAGTGAGATGAAATGGAATGACATTTACCATTTTGAACCAGAGAATTATACGGTTTACTGTGCTTAGAATGACAAAAGGAAGAGGAATGACACCACATTTATCATAAAAAAAGAATATTTTAAGGTTTTCTCTGAATTTCAGTGCTCTCAGTGCCCAGGTAATATACATGCACTTACAAGGAAGACTGACTATTATTACTATTATTATAATTTTTGGATGGAACAATAAAGTCAAAGTCATTGCCATCAAGGCAATGCTGACCCAAAGTGTATTTCATGCTGTGTTACCAACTGCAAGGTCAGTGGTTTGCAACCACCATGCACTGCATGGGAGAAAGATGAAGTTTTCTGCTGCCCTTAAGATGCACAATGTCAGAAACCCAAGGGGAAGTTAGCATGCCCCATAGGGTCACTATAAATCAGAAATAAAGACAAAGATGAAAAAACTGAAGAATTTGATCAATGTCCTTGGTTTGCAATGGATCAAATTTGCATTAAAATATGCAACGATGACTATGAGTCATTGGAATATGAGAGTTAGAAACAAAGAGAGAATACCAGTAGTTGGAATATATGAACAAGATCATAGAAAACTCGTTGAGATCACATGATAGATTTTTTCATTGTAAATACATTTTTAAAAAAAACATCAATTATATATGGGCCTCACCTGATCAAAAACACAGGATCAGATGGTCTCCATCTCTGGAAAGAAATAAAGAATCTCAATATGGAACAAACACTAATTGTCTATATACTAGTTCAAATTGAAGCTTCAATTTGTTGTTTTTTAAATACACCAGAGTAAAAATATAACCTTGAATATGTGCCACCTGGATTTATAATATGGATGTAAGGAATGCAGAAGTCTATTTTATAAATATTGAATTTTCTTAAAAAATATTAACATAGAATGGAAATAAGTTTTCCCTATAAGAAGTACAATAAAAATAGAGATTTGCAGTGGAGTTTGATGTTCAAGAAATTGGTAGAATTTTAAATTCTATTGAGAAATGAACTAAGCCTAAAAAGTAAGAAAATACTAAATGATTATTTTAATATTAATATTAGAAGCAATAAATAAATAAAAAGGAAATTAATATAATTTGCTTTTGCTTTGATTATGCTACAAGTTAGAAACAATTTTTCTACAGGTTTAAAACCTCTAACTTATTTCAGATAGACAATATATATTGCATTTGTATAATTATTCTATTTATTTATTTATTAAGTGCCCTTGGGTGGATCATGACTGGACGGTACCTTGTGTACAACAGAAAGAAGCACGATCCTGTCTTTTGTCATCCACACAATGGTTGGTTGAGTCCATTATTGTCTGCACGGTGTCCATCCTTCCTCCTCTCGCCTCTCAGCAAACCAAGCTTTCCGTTCAGCCATTCCTTCTCTCCTGGCAGCCTGTCTACAGGAAATAGGACAGCATTCTGAGCAAGGTCCTTCCTGGCTGTACCTTTTCCAAGACAGATTTTTTTATTCCTCAGGAACTTCATATGTTTTGTCAACATTGTAACTGAAATGCAGCGGTTATTATTTGATCAAAGCAATCTTTACATATTGTCCAGCTTTCACAAGCGCGTGAGACAATGTTAAATGTCATGGCTAATTTCAGAGCCACCCTAGTAATGCAAGCGATATTTTTGCCTTTTAAACGATTTAAATCGTCTCTGGAGCAGCGTTCTGTTCCGCAGCCCACCATGCTCCCCTTGGATTTCCTGATTGCTGGTTCTGCGGGCGCCGACTCTGGATCTCAGCAACATGAAGTCATTGAACACTTCAATTTTATTCCATTATCACACATTAGTTCCTGGGTCCCTGTTTGAGGAATTTCTTTGTATAGGTTAATATTGAACACGTACTGAATGCTTTAGTTTTGGATCTTCATCAGCAATGTCCTCAAGACCACTTCATTTGTAACAAGCTAAGTTCTGTTACCTGCATGTTGAAGGCTATTAATCAAGCTTTTCTAATTCTGAGGTTGTATTCTTCTTTATATAGTACAATTTTTACCATTGCCTCTTAACATATTTGTGTGTGTGTGTCCATAACTCCTAAAACTAATCCAGATTTTTAAATTTAAAATAAATTTTGCTGATAATTTGCTGTTTGAAAAAGCAATAGATTTGAAATCACAGCTATGAATTTTAGGATCATCCATAATAGCGTTTCTTTTCTACTAAAGAAAATACTAAGTGATCGCGTGGAACATAGAAATCCTTTACACCATCGCTCCAATTCAGCGTTTTTCACAGTATGTGTCTTGACCTGATGCTGCTGGGAGTAAATATAATAGAGTGGGGCAGGAGACTCAATTTTAACAATACTCCATCTCAGAAGATTCCAAAAACACATGTTTGTTTCTTACTACATGGTGTAGTGCTTCTGACGGATGGAGGCTCCTTCTCGACACCCACAGCTATTGTCATTTTAACAAGAGAAAGAAAACTGAGTCAAGTGTACACGGACTCCAGTGGGCTTCCTACACGGGACTCGCATCACTTCTACTCACCTTCCTCGATCAGAGAGCATTCTGTGGCCTTGAGTGCTAGCCCAGTGAAGCGGAATCTTACCAGGGCACAGAAACAAGGGAGATGCGTAGTGTTTGTTAACAGCCCTAAAATTTCATAAGAGTGGGAAAAATAAAATAAACTTACAGCCTCGAGTTAGTCTACGTGGAATGCTACAAAAGGAAACAGGTGCCTTCACTTTAAAATGCTGATGTGGAACTTAGTTTTAATCTGCATCACTTAATTTAAGTTTCACAAGCACCTCATGACACTATTAAGCGACTTACAAACAGTCACTCCCTCTGGGTCATTTCACATGCTTTATGATTAGCCTTTTCTGTAAGAACTTCCAGTGTCGTGATAGAGAACCTGACTTATTAAAGTACCCTTGACTCCAATCAATTTCCCAAACTGGGGAATTCTGTACTATAAGGCTTAAAAGAAGGCACTGAAAAAAAAGAAACTGTGGTTTTCTAACTTACAATGCAAGGATGTGAAGTAGTGCTGCTACAGGACTAACTCATTTGCACATGCACAGGTTTACTTTGAAAATGAAATCTAAAACTATGTTTTAAAATGTCTCTGTGATATCATATTTTCTTAGCAATGCACTTGCTTCAGTCCCTTTTTTGAGCTTTGTTTTAAAAAAAAATCATGCAGTCCAATCCAAATCAGTGAATTCCAAGGTGATAAGGTGGGCCAGTTTAATTCCAGGCAAGGTGGAGACACAGGCTAAGGAGACCGTTCAGGGAGTTTCCACAGAGGTGATCTTGATGGATTTTTCAAGACATAAGACATCATGGAGATGAAGAAGTTTTAAGAAACTTGAAAATTACATTGGCAATAAAATGTCAGCAAAGTTGCACCAAGAGTTTGTATTTTGTTTTGTTTATTTTTCCCTTCACCATGACAATGATCATTTAGTCTTTGAGTGAGAATTCTGACGAGCAACCTTATCCCATCTACCCACAGACAGGATATTGTCCCTTTCTACTGCTTTCTGTTTCCCAAACTCAAAAAATATTTCTATAGAACAGGAATGGAGTCTCTCAAAGATGCCACAACTTCTCTTTTGACCTGATATAAATAAAATAGTACATAATTTCTCATGGAAGAGATAGAGAGATGGAAACACCACCATCAGCAGTGAATGGACCTGGTTGACGGTTCTATTGAGAAACAGTATTATGAATTTTTGTATTTTTTATTTAATAAAGACCTCTCATTTTATAGCAATACACTTTTACTATTCTTGTATAGCTGACTGTATGGATTGGGTTGTATTCCCCACAAATATATGTTGGACACCTAATAGTTAGAACTCCATTTTAACTTATACCTCCACTGATGCCTGTTAAGCATCAAAGCAACTCACATGTCTACAGTTACAGACAGGTGATTTTTGCACCTGAAGTACATTGTCCAGGAATTGAAACCATATATCTATCATGAAACACATGAATTGTAACCATGAACTATCAAGTCCTCATGCCACCTGGCATGAATGTGTAGTCTGGGATTTGGTCATGTCAATTTATAAGACCCCATAAATAAAGAAATTATATGTGATTCATTTTAAAAGTATATTTATGATTAATGGCATTACTTTGGGAGACAATAAAAATTAACCTATAACTGTGGCAATTACATAACCTCCTGTCAACTTGCGAAGGGGTAGAGTCAGGGCATGTCAATCAGGTTGCAGTCTTATGGCCTCATTTAGAGGCACAAAGGAGATAAGTAGCTCACTGGAGGCTAGATACATTCTCTGCTTTGTATTCCTGATAATAAGACACACCAAGCTACGCTAGAGCCCTAGAGCTGGAGAAGCCACGTGGAGACCCACACCAGCACTGAGATGTTTCTACCACCACTGGAACCACATGACTCTCCACCTACTGGCCTGTGGTCTTACTGAATGTAGCGTCATTGCATGTGCTGCGTTGAGTGTGAAGAGGAATTTATAGTCTGGCATAGGACATATGGGTTAATATCAGGCTTATGGACTTGAACTACGATTGCTCTTTGATATAAAGCTCTTTCTTATACAGATATGAATGTCTCTGGATTTGTTTCACAACCCAGACTAACACAATAACTTAGCTTTGTAACATATGAATTCTTTGGTCTTTGAACATTTGTTATTCTCGGTACAAAGTGTACCAGTAACATGTGATGTGAATTTAATTCTGATTCATAATAACTCCTTGTGTGTCATTATAGAGTTGCATTCCATTAGATTTTCAGTGCCATATTTCTCAGAGCTGTATAACAAAGATTTTCACCAGTGTTTTCTCCAGATGAACTAGAAATTTCAAACTTTCAGTTAGCATTCAAGCATTGTAACCGTTTCCATAAAGGTAATGACATTGATTGACAAGTGGCTTTAAAATGGACTCAAATAGAATACCAATCACGAGGATGGCACAGGAGCAGACGGTGTCTTGGCCTCTTGTACAAACGCAATCACGAGGATGGCACAGGAGCAGACGGTGTCTTGGCCTCTTGTACAAACGGGAGCTGAGTTGGAGCCGCTGGATGACTCCAACAGCAGTCACATGAAGATGACTAATAGAACATTCATAGATGAGTCTTCATACGATGATTATCTATTGATCTGGGATTCTATTTCATTTTACTCTCTAATCATGTCTATTTCATGCAGTCAGAATATGAATGCAAGGAGAATCTAAAGTTTAGCATGATCTCTATCTTAAGGAAAGTTTCCATTCAAATAGTGATTGCTTATAGAGTGATTAATAATATTGCAACCAATATTAATATGAGTTATAGTAGTAGAAGTGGTAACACAATCACACTATTTGGAATAAGATGCAAGTGATATAATAGGCAGTGGAGGCTTTCGACACCTTTTTTATGAGGAAGGCAATGTATACAACGGGGCATCCTTCACATGTGGTTTACTTAGGGAATAATTCTTTCGTTCAATGATAGCCTTTTATTTGTCAGCTGCTCTCACTTTTGTACTTTCTAGGTCAATTATATAGGATCATTTGTTTTCTAAATATGTGCTACACTGGAACTTGAGTTTTTAGTTTAGGTAAAATGTGTGAAAAAAAGAACAAACAAAAATAAACTCACTACAATGCAGTCAGCCTGACTCATTGGGACCCTACAGAGGAGAGTAGGACTGCCCTTGCCGGTTAGCAAATATTCACAGGAGAAGAAATGCTGTCTGATGTGCTTCAACTAGGGAATTATATGATATCTACATTAATTCCCAATAAAATGGTTTTGAAAAAAAAAGAAGAAAGCTTTGTCTTTCGACTGTTCAGTGGCCGGTAAGTTTGAATTGTCACATGTGGTGATCATGCCAATGTATCTCCCATTATGACGATAGAGCCCCTTATAAAGGAAATGTTCAAATAATGCTTTTTTCTACAGTAAGATTTCCCAGAATTCACACACTGTGTGTGTGTGTGTTTTTAGGGATGCTTTGTGCATTATAGGATATTCACCAACAGCTCTGATCTGTCCTTCTAGATTCCATTAGCATACTCTGAATCATGACAATCAAAAATGTCTCTAACATTACCAAATGTTCCCTGTAGAGCAAAATTATCTTTGGTTGAAGAGCATTTGTCTAGAGAAAATATAGCTAGCCCATCTATTAATTCCACTCTTTCAGAATCAATCTTTTTTACTATATTGCTCATAAAATCATAAGTTCAGAAATATTATAATACATGACCTGTATAAGAAATTAATAGCATTAATTTTAATGATATGCAAATTATGTATCCAAAATTCAATGTTATTAAAAGGGGATTAGAATAAATACTGGGGGATGGTCAGTAATAACTTACATGTCAGACTTATAGTGGCATTTCTATCTTAATCAGGAGAACAACGAACAATGTATGATCTGAAAATATTAAGTAAACTTGCTTTTACCATTTACTCTTCAAAAATCATTTAAAAATATTTAGTAAATATGTGTGATTCACATCTTAGAATTTTTAAGCACATGTATTTGTTGTCACTATTAAAAAGTGGGATACAAAAGAGGAAATGATATATGGGTTTTGGAGGCTATGAGTATTACATGTGTCTGATGAATCAGAATGGTAGTAATCTGACCACCCACAGTCCAGGGTACATAAAGGAAAATTCCATAGAGGAAAGTAAAAGAAGCTCTCATCTGTTTATCAGGATATGTTACAAAGTTCTGTCAGATATGCTAATAAATGCCCAAAGAACATAACACTCTGTGGTTAGCTGAAAGCCTAAAGTCATTCAGCCGATATGGGACAGCACATTCAGCTCCCTGAATTAAGTGTCCAGAAGCACCCCACTATAGTAACCCTCAGCCCAAAGGCACTCAGCTCCACTTCTGGTGGTCAAGGCCAACTTCTCCAATTAAGTGCTCAGAAGCGTTTTACTTCAAAAGCAAGTGGCCTGCACAAAAGCACACAACTTTACTTGCTTGCGGGTTGGGAAGCCTACCACTGTTTCATGCTCTGGCTTCCGCTGCTGCTGCTTTGCTGGTCCAGGAGGTTCACTATGCAGGGACCCGGAGTCCAGAGTACGTGCACTCCACACGTGGCTCTAGCTGGTAAAGAAGTCCCTTCTCCTGCTTCTCATAGGACTCATTGTATACACAGCGGATGGCCCTTCCAGGGAATTCAATTCACAATTACTCAGGTGAGTCCTATCAGTATCTTTCCTCACTTTTTCCATGTAGGGAAAGGTCATTTGGTGGAAGATAGAGACTTTGGTCAGAAGTGGCACATTCAACAATTGCACTTCCCCTGCAATCTGGATTATAATAACACAGTAAAACTAGGGTTTTTAGAAATCATAATCAACATCACTCTAATAATAGGCTTTGAATCAGTTATTCAGTGAGAATATGTCTGTAATGCAAACAGGTGACTAATGTAAAAGGGTAGTAGTCTTAGATGGTTGTATACCAAACAACCAGGCAGCCATTAAGTTAATTCCAACTCATAGAGATCCTGTAAGTCAGAGTAAAACTGCCGTCGGGTTTCTGAGACTGGAACCCCAGTCAGAGAGTAGACAACCGGTCTTTCTCCCCTGGATGGGCTGGTGGCTTTAAATGGCTGACCCTCTGGTTAGCAGCCCAACATGGAACCCCTAGATTCAGGGTTCATCTCTAATGAGAAGATACATATTCTATCTAATGATAATCTACAACAGCTGACTTAATAAAATAAATAAGATTGTTTGCAAGTATTCAAATAATAGAGTATGTTTTTAAAGTAAACATAAAGACTATCCTCAAGTAAATAAAAGAGCTCCGTAGAAGAGCAAAAATAATTCCACACCAGACTTTTCCTCCACAATACTAAATGCCAAATAACTTACCTAAATTTAAAGGAAATTAACTGCAACCTCAAAATTGTAGGTAAGGAAAACCGCCATACAGTTTGTAGAGCAGAAAAAGCCAATTGAGATGTGAAAAAGGGAAATAATCATAAACAAAAGTACTTATTAATAAATTCAGGTAAAGAAGTTGTCAAGTATTAACAGATATAATTAAATTTGTACAGTTTGAATTAAATTTTATAATTAGGACAATTTTAATTAATTTATAATTAATTTGTGGGCAATAAGAAATATTTCAAAAATAGCTGTGAATTGAAAATATGCATATTATAAAAATTAACTTTTATTTTAAATCCTTATAGTTTTACATATATTACAACATATTCTCTGGAAAGCAATTGTGAGTATGTTTCAGATTATTAATCTTATATTATTATAAAATATGAACTATGGCTTCATAATTACTAAGATTTCTGGGAGTGTCTACCTTCAGAGAGCAGTTTCATCTTTCTCCTGCAGAGCAATCAGATTTGAACCAGCAGTACTATAGGGTTCTTGAATTATTAAGGAAATAAAAATAAGATATTTGACTAAAATCAATAGAGATATAAAGTCTTCTTCAGACTCACGAAACACATGCAATCACGCTGAATGTAGTAGATCCTAGATCAGTGGGTAGAAAGTCTTTGGATCCAGTGGCACTGGAAACATCGCAATGCCTGCAGGGGTCTCTGCATGGCT
The DNA here is from genome assembly GCF_050624435.1 of Tenrec ecaudatus. NCBI lineage: Eukaryota > Metazoa > Chordata > Mammalia > Afrosoricida > Tenrecidae > Tenrec > Tenrec ecaudatus. The sequence goes on along the minus strand of NC_134540.1, from coordinate 61,035,056 downwards.
TCTCCAATACCCAGGGCTGCATCAGAGTGGGTTCATGTGTCTTGTCAGCTGCTCTGTCTCCCAGGGTGTGAGCAGAGTCTCCCACCTCCAAGGAGGAAAACCCGGAATATCCAGATTCCTTAGGGGAAGGCAATGCCCACACAAAAGCTCCATTGGCTGTGACCTGATTAACAGGCCAGACTCCACCCTGACATGATTAATCCTTAAACTGACATTTATATAGCTACCACATATGCCTTGGAAGAAGGCACCAACATTTTACATTATGTAGTAGAGCATGACAGGAATGACTGATTCTCATGAAAGACAGCTACAACTCATAAAGACATGAGCTGCATCTTCTAAGTATTTTTCTGGAGTGCACACACATCTTGCTAATACATACATGCTATCAGCAGACTCCACATGTTAACAAATATATTTTGTGGCAATTATGGTTCTATTTGGCTTTTGTGCCAGGTGGATGATGCTGACATGTGAAGGGATCCTAACTCAGAGATACATTTTCTTAAGAGTCTCCTTTCAAAGTAGTAATTAACTGAAACAATTTTACTCTTAAACCCTGAATTATTATAATGTGAATCTATGTAGCTTAGAGAAAATGGGAAAATAAAAAAATAGAAATCAAGATTTCTATTTTGAGGTTCTAAAAAGATTAGGTCACAGTTTGCAACAAAAAAGATCTGATTTATGGCAGATGAGGACTAATTTTCCACCATGACAATGTACCTGCTCCTGGAGCCTTCTCAGTATGGTAGTTTTTGGCAAAACCAGCATGCCTCTCCTGTCCATGTACCTTTCTCACCTGACCTCACTCCATGCACTTTCTTTTTGTTTCTGTGAATTCAGAGGGGCATGAAAGGACAACGATTTGATGACATAGAAGAGGTGAACGAAACAAATATGAGGAAGATGCTGTCAGCCATCCAAACAGATGAGTTTGACAAATGTTTCCAAGAATGGGATTGCAGATTTCACAAATATACTAAGTTTAATGGAGAATGATTTGAATGTGATAAGGTTGTTTTGTAAAAAAAAAATTAAATACAAAACTTTGAAAAATTCATACAGTAACACCTTTTGCTTTAAAAACTCTCCACATAAATAGAACCTAACACTTTATAAAATAAATCATGTATCAGGTATATAGCTTGGGGTATTTTAGAAAATTGAGGATGAACCAATTTTATTAAGAAACGTTATCAAGGTGAAAATGCATTTTGTGTGAACTCCAAAATTTCTATCAATTTTTTTGAAATGTCTCAACTTTCAAAGTTAAATAAACACCATGATTCCTCTGCTCTTCATTTTATGTAGTCATTAATTTTTAGCACTGGCCATGGTACACACTGTCTTTTATACAGTTCTATATGTTTAGTTAGCCAAGGACAGAGGTTGGGGTCACATAACTAATAATGTCACAAGTGAAAGGGTCAAGAAATCACTGGCATCTGAGACACTTGTCACTGTCTAAATCTCTTAGAAAAGTGGATTTCCTCTTTGAATCGGGCACCTTTAAATGACTTTCCTAGGTCTGGTTTAGAGAATGATTTAATTGTACCAGAGTAAGGTAACTCTTTTCTAGAGATTGTGGAATGCTCATCAACATATGATGTTACAACTAAATTCACCAATGAATGCAGACTCCTATATGAAGATACTCTGCTGGTTTAGTGGTTAAGCATTGGGCTGAGATCCACATGATCAGATTCACAACCACCAGCAGCCCCGTGGCTGAAAGACTCTTGTTTTCTACTCCTATAAGCATTTAGTCTCAGAAACCACAGGGGTAAGTATGAGTCAGCATTAACTCTATGGCAGTGAGATAAATATCTGACATTTTCTGTTCTATAATTAACTCACAATAACTATCATTAACATTGAATCAAGGGGGTATATATATATAAGAAAGTACTCTTGTCACTAGGTGCCTAGATTCAGTTGTGAATCAGCCACCTTGTTTGTTTGCACAAGAGAACAAAAAGGTGTCGGGTCCTACACCATCCTTGCAATTATTGTAATGTTGGTGCCCATTGTTGTAGCCACTGTGCCACTTAGCCAATCTCTGCCAGTTTATCGTACTGAGGTAGCTTGTGTGTTGCTATGATACTGGAAGCTATACCACTGCTATTTCAAATAACAACAGGCTCGATCACAATGAGCACTTTTTCAGTGGCGCTTTCATACTAAGATAAGATTATGAAGAGGGAACAGGTCATACACTTGGGGGGTTGGCTGCTGCAAACCCCACGAATAGCACTGGAACATTGTCAGACACAGTAGCAGGAGAAGCGCTCCTCATGCTGGAAATACCACCAAACATATTTAACAGTTTGTTTGGATTTGCTCATCTGAACAAAGTACTCATTATCAATCAAATTTGATACACTGAAGTAGATTTCTGATTGGATTAACAAAAATCACACCTCTTTTGGATAGTCATACTATTTTAAATACAAGGAAGCTTACTAGTATACACATATAATATAATCTCTACGCCAAGCCCAATATTTCCCTGAAATGAACAACAAAGCATCCCTCTTGTGACATTCCTGGCATTCATCCAGTGCTTGGTCATTATATGAACTTGCTATTTGCATATAATTATTGAGCTTATGGCAAGGATTCTTCCTCTCATCCTGGCATTAAAATATGATCTTTAACTTTTTCTTTTCTGCTGATAAAAACCATCAATACATAGAATTAATGTAATAAATAACTAAACCAGGTAGAGTAAATGGACAGTAAAGGACAGATTTATTCTAAATAGGTTAGTGAATAAACAAATTTATACGCAAAAGCATTTTGGAATGTAAATGTTTATTTTGTAAATATTTTACACATAAGAAATTCCAGACATAGGAAGGTTATATAAATCCAAAAATCACAGAGCTGGCTCGTAGTTGTAGAGTTAGATTTTACCACAATCATTTGGATACTAAAATGTATGCTTCTAGCCAACATATCACACTGCCTAATCAAGTATTATTAGGAGTGCTTATTAGGTAAAAATGTAGTTTTCTAAATAACTGTGAAAACGGAATTATGTAATATATACTAATACAGCAAGTTCATTACCTCAACAAATACAGAATCACTCAGCATACTGTAAAATGAAAGCATCAACTATTTAATGGTTATGCATTAGGAATAAAAAACATTATTTATTGGGTATTTATGGTAGTCCATTAATTTTCTGAGTCATTAAAACCAATATTTTCTTTGATAAATAGTCTTAAAACAGTGATTTAAAAAATACCTACATTTGAAAATGAAAAAATTGAGGCTGAAGGTAGTTAATTAGTATGATTTCACTAAGTCATGTTTATATTAATTCCTTTTTTTAGGTTTAAACCAAAAACCAAACAAACTCTGCCATGGAGTCAATGTCCACTCAGCGCCCCCTACGGGACAGGGGGAAACTGCCCCTGTGCGCTGCCCAGCCTGTAACTGTTTGCAGGAGCAGAAAACCCCGCTTTTCTCCTGCGGGGTTGCTGGAGGTTTAGAGCGTCAGACCTTGCAGATGACAGCTCAGTGCCTCTAGGTTTGGCAGCTATAAATTAATCCACCATCTTCTTTGATTCTTTGAGTTAGTCCCAACACAAAGTGAAACTACGCACGCGAAGAACCACTGCCCACCTGGCACGGTACTCACTGGTACCAGGGCAGAGCCCATTCATGGAACCAATGTCCATTTCTCTCCTAGAGAATCAGCCCCTTTTCACTGGTCTTCTGCTTTCCAGAGCACCATGTCCTCTGGCAGGGACAGTGTCTCCTAACACTATGGCCAAAGTACTTGAGATGAAATAGCGCCTTCTTTATTTCCAAGGTATATGGTGACAATCCTTCTGAGAGAGATTTGCTTTTTCTGGTAGTCCATAGTGTAATCAACATTCTTCTTCAACCTCTTAATTCAAATGTAGCTATCCTTCTGTGGTCCGCCTTATTCATTGTCCAGCTTTCACATGCAGATGAGGGGAAGGAAAATAGTATGGCTTAGGTCAGGGGCATCTCAGCTCTCAAATGCTCGTGTTGCAGGTTCAAATAAATGACAGCCACAATAAAGCCTAGACAATTTAGAAGAGTCTTCATTCAACTATAGCTGTGCTACTGGGAAGCTAACAGCGCTTCCCTAAGCTGCATCCCGGAGTGGTATTATCAGTGAGCTTATAAAGGCCCAAATCACAAAGTTATTTGGCTCATTTGTTAGAGACTTAAGCAAGCATATGACTGAAGCAGAAAGCAAAATTAATGGATTAATTGAACTATCAAAAAAGGAATAATATTAAAGAATAATAAGACTAGTCACAACATTTGGATTACAACGTCAGAAGAAGCAATAACAAAGGATAACAAGATTAATTACAACATCCCAATTCCGGTACATCTGAGTACATTCTGAAATCAATCACTAGTGGGGCTTTCTGAGAAGGGGCGGGGGAGCACGCAGGTCATTTATGAGCCAACAAAATGGAGTTACTCTGGCTAGTTTGCTTCACTGGTTCTTCAACACTTTTTAAAAAGTCTTATGCAGGATATTTTCCCAATGTTTCTTGCCTCCTGCTTCCGTAAACACAGATGCATGTACAGTGAAGTTGCCGAATGTGTTGCTGTTGCTGGTCTCTATGTACCGTGCTGTCTGCTGGCCCAATTGTGAGGGTTTGAGTTGTAATCCACATCGAAGTCTGTAGCCCTTGCTTGTCGTCAGCAAGTGCTTCAAGTTCTCCTTGTGTCACTTGAATATCGGTGGTTTTTAATACGCATTATTCCACCCCCGTGCCACATTCTCCAGCATATCATCCAGTTTCTGAGAAGGTTTGCTCAGCATGCAGATTGAATAAGGAGAGGTAAAGGTTATAATCCTGACACACCACTTCCCGACGTACAGACCTTGCAGTGCTCTCCTGTTCTGGATGCACGGCTGCATTTTGGTCCATGTGCACGTTCTGAAACAACATAAAGCATGTTCTGGAATTCTCATTCTTTTCAAACTTATGTGTAGCTAATGATGATACGCTTAGTCGAATGACTGCATCATCAATAAAACACAATTAAACATCTTTCTGCTATTCTTTGCTTTCATCCCAAATCCATATAATATCTGATTTAAATGGCCGATATCAGACCATTTCTGCTCACCAATACCTAGATAGCAATCATTATGTTTAATGCCTCTCTTTATGTTTGTAGATAATTTTTAAATCCTACACATTAGTCCTACACATTAAATATGAAAAACTGTATGTCTACAGTTTCAATAATAAAGAAATCTAAATCTAAGTATATAAAATAATATGATATCACATATCATGTACCAAAATCAAAACTAAATTTATTACCATTTAGTCTATTCTGACTCATGGTGTGCCTATATATTAAAGAGTAGAACTCTAGATAGGGTTTTCTTGCCTGTAATCTTTACAGATGTTGATTCCTTGCTTATCTTTAGTATAGCTGTGTTGTGGGTGTAAACCTTTAGATTAACAAGGTGGATACCAATGGTGATATATGCTATATGTGTATGATGAAGCCAAGTTTCTAAAGCTAATGATAACTAGTAATAAATTTATATGTATCAATAAAATGATATACACGTATTGAGAAAACAATTCTCTTCTCTGGATAACAATTTAGCATATGGATTGGATGACACTTAAGTGGCATAAATATTTTATTTAGTCTATCTATACTTGTGCAAATAAACATTCATTTTTCCATTATGAAATCAAACTATAAATTTACCACACAAAATTCATCCTGTTAATGCAAAAATTCATTTAGCATTCTTTTTAAAATTAACATTTCAATTAGATTTTCATTATGTTTCACAAAATTCCAAATAATAAAATCCTAAATTCTAAGTTCTTTCTTCCTTTGGTTTTTATTTTTTTAAGACTGTAAATAATGAACTTTTTCCTTGTCTGAAACCAGATGCCATTCATATTTTCATTATATGACTGCTGAAAATTTAAAAGAAATAACTAAACCTATTCTTCTCCATTCAGCTTTGCAATGACCTCATCCATGACTTTGCAAAGTATTTTATTGATAATTTTTGGAAAATATCAAAAATATCTGGCTCAATGATGGCCAGTAAGCAAGCAATAATAATCTGGGAAATGATGAGATAACATTTGAGGTTTTCAAAATACACGGTACAGGAAGGTACATCAAAATGTATTGTGACTGTGCTTCTAGTTCATACATGCTTGGGTTTTTCTACATGTAGACATAAAAATGTCTGTTATCAATCGGTGACTGAAAGTTTTCTCAGTGCTACAATTGTTCAAATTAGTTCAGAGTGTCATTTTAAAAAAGGCACAAATAGAGTAGCAACTTCTAAAAGGATGTACAGTACCAACTAATTTCCAAGCGTAGAGACAGGCTCATCAGTGGGTATATTGAGATTTTTGGAACTCCACAGTAATAATTTTGAAAAATTTTCTTTCAGATCACACAACAGTAACGAGGATTTATTAAGAAAAATTTTAAGCCCCTGTCCAGAAGAATTTATTTCAAAGGATGGTTTTGAATCTGCTACTCACAGAGAAAGACACACAGGAGCAGATAAAGGGGTAGGAGGAGAGAGTGGAGCACATTCTGGCAGATCAGGCCATGAGGTTGATGTTCCTGATTAGAGCTGTTAGTCCACAGAGAGGACCACGTGGCCAGCCCCACTATGAGACATGACACCCCTCACTGACCCATAGGTCAGGGGACAAAACCGGAGACAGAGTGTGGAAATTGCACCCGATCTGATCCCGCCACACCGAGGCAATACACTAAGGAGGTACAACAGAACAGCAAGGGAACAGTGCGGCAAGGTCCCCAGGGAATGCTGAAGGTGGACTTTGGGGCCATGGCATGATGCTCCAACATACTGGACTGGAAAACACTCCTAAAAGTCAACAAACCATCCTTGAATTAACTACAAGCTTTTCTTTCTTGTGTTTTGTTGTCATTGGTTTGTTTTGTTGTATATTGTTGCTTGGTTTTGCTCTGTCTTATTTTTGTGTATGTTATTATCTCCCCAGGTCTGTCTAAATAAGATAGGTGGATAAACAATCTGGAGGAAAAAACAATGAGACCTACAGTTCAGGTGGGACATGGGAGAGGGGGAAGTGGGGGAAAGGCAGTGGTGTTAACAAACCCAGGGACAAGGGAACAAGTGATTCAAATCGGTGGTGAGGAGGGTATGGGACGTCTGGTAGGGCATGATCAAGGGTAATGTAACCAAGAGGAATTGCTGAAACCCTGGTGGGTACTGAGCATGATAATGGGACAGGAGTAAGGCAAAAGAAATGGAGGAAAGAGCTGGGAGGCAAAGGGAATTTATAGAGGTCTAGATAAAGGCATGAACATATGCAAATATATTTATATGTGAGGATGGGGAAAGAGATATAAGTGCATATGTTTATAGGTTTAGTATTAAGGCAGCAGAAGGACATTGTGCCTCCACTCAAGTACTCCCTCAATGCAAGAATACTTTCTTCTATTAAATTGACATTCTATGATGCTCACCTTCCCAACACAACCACTGAAGACAAAGCAGGTGAATAAGTAAATGTGGTGAATAAAGCTGATAGAGCCTGGCTATCAAGAGATATAGTGTCTGGAGTCTTAAAGGCTGGAAGGTAAACAAGCAGCCATCTAGCTCAGAAGCAACAAAGCCCACATGGAAGAAGCACACCAGCCTGTGTGGTCACAAGGTGTCAAAGGGATCAGTTAACAGGCATCAAAAAAAATCAATTCATTGTGTGCTCACCTCCATGATAGGATTGCTGAAGACAAATGGGCACATATGAAAATGTGGCGAAGAAAGTTGATGGTGGCCAGCTATCAAAAGATATAGCATCTGGGGTTATAAAATCTTGAAGGTAAACAAGTGGCCATCTAGCTCAGAAGCAATAAAGCCCACATGGACGAAGCACACAAGCCTGAGTGATCACGAGGTGTCGAAGGCATCAGGTATAAGGCATCATCAGAAAAAAAAAATCTTACCATAGCGAATGAAGGGGGAAGTGCAGAGTGGAGACCCAAACCCATTTGTCGGTCACTGGAGATCCCCCTTGCAGAGGGGTCTAGGGGAGGAGATGAGTCAGTCAGGGTGTGATGTAGCACCGATGAAGAATACAGCTTTCCTCCAGTTCCTAAATGCTTCCTCCCCACCAACAACTATGATCCGAATTCTATCTTGCAAGTTTGGATAGAGCAAATGATGTACACTGGTGCAGATAGGAACTGGAGATACAGGGAATCCAGGGCGGATGATACCTCCAGGACCAGGGGTGTGAGTGGCGATACTGGGAGAGCAGAGCGTGAGTGGGTTGGAAAGAGGGAAACGATTACAAGGATTTACATGTGACCGCCTCCCTGGGGGACAGACAACAGAAAAGGGGGTGAAGGGAGACGTGGTACAGGGCAAGATATGACAAAATAATAATTTATAAATTATCAAGGGCTCATGAGGGAGAGGGTAGAGTGGAGGAAGGGGGAAAAAAAGAGGACCTGATGCAAAGGGCTTACGTGGAGAGCAAATGCTTTGAAATTGATGAGGGCAAAGAATGTACAGCTGTGCTTTACACAATTGACATATGTATGGATTGTGATAAGAGTTGTATGCGTCACTAATAAAATGCTTTAAAAAATACAACTTTCCTCTAGTTCCTAAATGCTTTCACTCCCCCTCCTCCACGTCCCACTAACATGATCCCAATTCTACCTTACAAATCTATCTAAACCAGAGGATGTACACTGGTACAGATAGAAACTGGAAACACAGGGAATCCACAACAGATGATCCCTTCAGGACCAGTGGTGTGAGTGGCGATACTGGGAGGGTGGAGGAGGGTGGGTTGGAAAGGGGGAACTGATTACAAGCATCTACATGTGACCTCCTCCCTAGGGGATGGAAAACAGAAAATTGAGTGAAGGGAGACATTGGACAGGGTAATATATGACAAAAACAATACTTTATAAATTATCAAGGTTTCTTAAGGGAGGAGAAAACATGATGACCTGATGCCAGGGGTTTAAGTGGACAGCAAATGTTCTGAGAATGATTAGGGCAATGAATGTACAAATGTGCTTTACACAATTGAGGTATGTATGGATTGTGATAAGAGTTGTATGAGCCCCTAATGAAAAAGAAAAAAGAAGAAAACACTGCTCTGTACATCTGGATGAGGATTATGGCCCGAAATAAAAAATGATGGATGAACTTTATGTTCACATGGATAAAATCATCAAATACATATTACATTTATGTATATTGAATTGGAATTAAATGATAGCATTTCGAGTACTGCCAGGTGTATGGAAAAAAATTGTTTCATTTTAGAAATTTAAATAATTTTCAAGATATCAGAAGAAAAATTACTCCTTTGTAAAAATCAAATAAAATCTAGATATGCTAAAAAAAATTGAAAAAAATTTAAGAAACTTGAAAACTGAACTGGTGAGAGAAAGGCCAGAAAGTCACATAGATTTTTTCCCTTTAATCAGAGTAATATCCCTCCTCATTCTTCTAGAGTGGCAAGGACAATTTTATGAGAATTTCATTGAGAAACCTTACTCTATGCACCTTCCATTCATATCTTGCCCCTTCAGACTTGTTTTTGTTCCCCCAAATAAAAGGACATTTAAAAGAATCAGATTTTAATCTCTTGAGAAATTGAAGCACATAGAGCATGACTAACCTTTTGAGGTGAATACTTTTTAAAAGTTTCGCTTTGCATTTAGATATTTTCAGTAACAAAAATATATATGATTCTGTAACAATAGTTTTAAAAGTACCGTTTAATAAAAGAATGCTTAAAAGAATGTTTTTCCGGCCATGGAAACATTTCCAGTAGGATAGAATTAGAGAGTTGTTAGACTGTGTTATCTAGAAAATGAAACCAATGTCACTCATATATTTAGAAGCAATTTCATGTCAAGGAATCATTTTGTATCAAGACGGCATCCCAGCCCAGTCCAACTGAAGTCCATGGGTCCATGCTAACTGGAACCTTCTTCATACTCAAGTTGTCAACAAAAGATGATACGAAAAGGTGAATCGGCATGCATGGAGATCACAGGTCAGTGGATGCAGGACCTGTGGATCCAAAGGCCTCTGGAAACATGGCAGGGCACCGACAGCTCTCAGGGTCAGGCAGCCCATATATTGTTTCTCCTGGAGGCAGACACAAAATTCCAGCAAGGATCAAAGTCAAGAGCAAGAGATAAGAAGAGAATTTGTAACAGTCGTTGTTATATAAAAGGTCACACCCTCACGGAGGCACCACCAAACTGTGACATGATTGATAGGTTGGACTCTACCCCTCCAGTGTCAGACAAGATCAAGTTGACACAACATCTAAGTGCCACAGAGAAGCTAAACAATTAATATTACCAACCTTCCTCTTTGGATCTGCTTTTTTCTTATCCTGCTTCTTTATCTGATTGCCATACTCCTCCTTGTTCACCTCCTTACAGACTGTGCTTGTTGGAAATGCTCTTCAGTTCAAGCTCACCCAAAAGTACCATAGAGCAAAGGTCAAGGAAAGCGCTTCCACAAAGATGATAGCTGGAAATGAGCTGGTAAGTGGTTTTCCTGGATATATTTGGAAAGAGATATTATATCCCCACTAGCACAAATGTGTCTATTATTAATGATTTCCACCTTTCATATTTGCATGGTGCATTGTAGATGCTTAGGAAGTAAGAGTGGATTTACATAATTTAAAAATTACGAGGAAAATAAACATGCTGAATCCATGCATAGTGTGGGAGAACGACCATCCCAGGACCTTTCCTGGGTGAAGAGTCCTGGAGTTTCCAAGGGCTTCGGTGACTTGAGATATTTTCAAAATTTTGTAGAAATATTTAAACAACGTGTAGGACTTTATCAGAGCTTATATCAGCATGATACCAATTTTGGTGATGAAGGAAGTCAAAATTATTAATAATTTGAAAGTTTGGTTGTGTGAGTTTTAGCTAATCTGTAGATTATAAATTACAAACTGAATTAACTTAATCCAAATTAATATAGAAAGAATTAAGTCTTAAAATCCCAAAACTACTACCATGTAAAGACTAGAAACATCTCAATATATATATATATATATATATATATATATATATATATATATATATATATATCATAGTAAAAATGTTCCACCTTTGATTAAGTTGTAATATTCAGTATCATATCTTTTTCTGTATACATTAATGAATATAACACTTTATGAATGTAAAGTGGCTAAAATAAATGTTTTCTAATTTTTATGGTGAGTCCATTAAATACAAAGGGTATCTTTAAGCCAGGATATTTAAGGCATTGAGATAATTTTTCATGTAGAAATTTATCTTTTCACTAGAAATAGTTCCCTGGGCCATGAAATTCTGCTATAATGTTGTCATGAATTAAATTTTGTTCCAAATGTATAAAACTACAAAGGTACTTTCTCATGTGGCCTAATTTAAATATAATTTTCTCATCCAAATGTTTAGCAATTAAATTATAATTATTGCTTTATGACTAAAGCATTTTAAATCCAACTCCAATTTTCTGTATAGTCAATTCCAACCCACAGGGAACTTATCGGAGCTGCCTCTGAATTTCCAAGCCCAAACATCTTTTCAGGAGCAAAAAGCCTCATCTTGTTTTCTGTGGAGGAGCTTGTGGTCTTCAACTATTGGCTTTTGGGGTTAGCAGTTAAATGCTTTCATGACTGTGCCTTATAGTAAAAAACAAGTGTTTCAAGGAAACAATTGGTAATTCACAAAACAGATCACTAAGCAAATTTAGGGATGCTCTGTCTTGCACATACTCATATGCTTGTAGAATTATGGACTGAAAATGTTGATTTTTGGTTTTAGTCTAAGTAAAACCTTTAAATTCTTTATTTTCATAGAGATCATGCAAAGGGATAATGGTAGAATGAGTTTAGTAAGGCTGATGGGATCAGTGGGAACTTCTTTATTAGAAACTTAAGATTAGTGCTTGGGGAAGATAAATGGGAGTAAGAATAATGTAATCAAATCCTCAATAGCATGGGTTTTTACTTTTTTTAAACCTATAAATTTAATTTTATTTTCATTCTGAATGTTTGAATAAGCTGTATTTATTACTGGTCAAATCAGATTTTACTTTATTTTCAATTTCTAAACTTTTTTAGTACAAGTCAAATAACCAACTTCACTTCCTTAAATAGTTTCTAATAAAATTTTAAGTTTATTCCCCTTTCCTGTTTGTGTGTGTGTGTGTTGGGGTGGGGGACAGGGGTTGGGTAAACACTGTTTAAATAATTTTCCTCAGAGTTCAACTTGAAAGAGAACCATATAATTTCCAGGGGTTCTTTCAGCACTTGCCCAGCATTCCATTCGTGGGTGTGTTTATATATGTAGCAGCCATATTATCATACAGATAGGATGAGGGGGCTTCAATGATTGTGAAAAAATGAATTAAAGGATAATGGGAGTTTTCATGAACTTTTCAAAGCCCTCTCATATATGAGAGGGCTCATATATAATTATCTAATTGCATGTACTTATAAGCAAATTAAATGCATATATAAAAAATAAATAGATATAATGTAAGCTTACATATTTGCAAACATACATACACCCAAACCCACTGCCATCAAGTTGATTCTGACACAGACTGTCTCTAGGTCAGGGTATACCTGCCCCTGCATGATTCCAGGACTGGAACTCTTTAAGGGCATAGAAAATTCATATCGTTCTCCCAAACAGGGAATGGTAGTTTTGAACTGTGGACTTTGAAGGGTAGCAGCCAACATGTATCAACTATACCACCTCGGCTCCTTCAATCACACATGAAAAAAAAACAAAGCAAAACAAAGTTGCACTGTCATCAAGTCAGGGGAAAAAAAATGACCCTCCAGGACAGGGTAGAACTGCCTGTGTGAGTTACTAAGACTGTAACTCTTTATGGGTGTAGACAGTCCTGCTTTCTCCCAAGAAGGGCATTGTAGTTTTAACTGCATGTAACCACCGCACCAGTATATCAAGTATAATTGTGTTGCAATTTCTTCTCACGAACCTCAAGTTAATCATAATATATTTATTTAACTTACATGTGCACAATATTTAATGATATTGTTTTTAACACAACTAATGGAAATATATCATTTCAATTAATTCTTTTAGGTAGAGCACTTATTCCACTATGTATACTCACTACAAGCTAATATAGGAAGTACAATCTAGGCTCCAAACACCATATTATAGATAAATAAAAATGCTAATATTAACTGCCCTATCTTCCTATAAAAGAAACTCTGAGAAAGATTTGAAAATTGAATAGCTTTTTTCTATTTTCCAGTATCAATGACTACTGTTAATTCACAAATACTTGTATTCCAAGAAATGTAATTCCTAATAAGTGATATGACAATGTAGACCATTGATATCAATGAATGTAGAGATCAGTCTAGAATACCCATCAAGGACCAGAGTTAGAAAAGCTGTTATGTATCACTTCTGTAACGCTTATTAAAAGCCTAAGATTTAGATAAGATTTAAATTTATATTCTTCTATTTTTATGTTTGAGTTAAAGTCTTTTAAGTCCTTAAAATAATGGATGAATATTACCAAAAAACTCTGTTGTATCTATTCCATAATAAAAAATAAGTCTCATATTTAGAAACTAAAACTCAGCAAACTAAACCTATGTATTATTTAGTATGCTGTGAAAAACAATAAAGTATTTATGAGCATATCCTCTAAAGCTCACTGCACTTGTGAACACTCAAAGAGAAAGCACTCTTAGCAACTACTGAAAGAGAACACTGACTCTCTGAGAATAAAGGCTTTTTTTTTTTTCTTTTTCTCAACAGACTATTGAAGTCAAACTTCTATATTATAGGTCAAGGAGAAATTAGCCAGAATGGCATAAAAAGGTGGGGGGAGCAGACAGCTCTCATGACTATAGGTCAGTTATCAGTTAACAATAATGAATCTACATAAATGTGATTTACAATGAAGATCATTGTTCCAAGATGAATATTTGACTGTCTTCCCTGGAGTCAGACTTATAAAGAAGTAAGAGGAAAACCAAATTTTCTCTGTGAGGTAGTTAGTTTATTGTGCCAACCTGGCCAATAAACATATGTGGGGTTAATTAAAGGACGGAGAGATAAATGGTTCAGTGAGCCTTGCCTTTCTAGTTCTCCTGTCTCTTGCTTTGTGATGGTCAGACCAGGGTGCAATTGCCTTAGCCAGTTCCCTGCTTCAGCTGGCAAGGCTCACTTCCTGCAAGACATTCTCAAAGAGAAGCCACATGGACCTACTCCAATTCAGCTCTGCTTGCTGGAACAACCATGTGGAGACCCCCTGGGATCACTGAGATGCTTACACGTTCACTGATTCGGCTTTCCTCTTGTAATTGGCATCACTGTCAGTTTTGTGAGATGGAGGAGGGTTTTGTGGATTAGAGTTGGACACATGGGTTAATGTTGGACTTGCAGACAAGTTTCTGTGGATTTGTTTCTCTAAAGTACCCAGACTAACACTCTGTGACCTTGATAATGATTTCTTATCTCTGCAAGCATTTGATTTTCTAATACATAAAACAAAAACATTGAGCCAAACCAGAATATTTTAAAGTTTTTTTCTAATGTTAATGTGTATTCCTGTATTATAGGAAAATGTGACTGAGTAATATAAAAAAGGAAAAGCGATATTTGTTGTTTATGTGTTATATAGCCTGAGCAGTAACAATCTCATCTAAAATTTCATTTCTTTAGCATAGAGAGTAGGGGATACTGGTTATGCACAGGGCTGCTAACCACAAGGTCTAAATTCAAAACCACCACCAGAACCTTGGGTTAAAGGCAGGGCTTTCTACTTGCACACAGAGTTACAACCGTGGAAACCCACAAGGACATTTCTGCCCTCTTCTGTAATAGCTCTTTGAGTTATCATCCTCTCAATGGCAGTGAGTTTGACTTGGTTGGTTTTGGTGGTTTAAAATGAAGAAATCCATGCATTAGGGTTGAGTAATTTCACCACACACATTCAATGGGAAAACTGAGAAAAATATCCTAGAAATTGGAATACACAAAGAAGATTCAGCATCAGGATTGGAGGAAAGGCTCATTAACAACCTGTGTGTGATATGCAGATAGCACAATCTGGCTTGCTGAAAGTATAGAGGACTTGATACAATTACTGATGAAATTAAATAATGGGTATGAATTATACTTCCATTGAACTAAACCCAAAATAGTCACACTGGACCAATAAGCAACAGTATAATAAAGTAAAATAAGACTGAAGCTGCCAAGTATTTTTAATTTGCTTTGGTTAGTAATCAATGACCATGGAAGCAGCAGTTAAGAAATCAAAAGATGTAGTACTTGAGAAAATCTGCTGTACAAGACTACTTTAAAATTGTACAAAGAAAAGGTGTCATTTTGAGAACTATGGAATGCTTGACCCAAGGCATGGCATTTTCAATGGCCTTGTGTGTACGTGAAAGCTGATCAATAAGAATGACTGGAGAATAATTGATATCATTGAATTATGGTGTTGGCAATGATTATTTTGAGTTCCATGGATTGCCTTAAAAATAAGCAAATTTATCTTGGGACTACAGCCAAACGCTCCGTGGAGTGAGAATAGTGAGATTGTCTTATGTACTTTGGTCTTAAGAGGGGGCACCTGTTAGTAAGCAATGCTTGTTTCTTTCTTTTTTGAATGTAAGGGGGGTAGTGTGTTTGAAGCTCCTTCCACCAAGTCAGACTGTTAATCAAGTTCTCTATTTAGAGGTTTTGTAAAGATTTCGTAACAGAGTGAGACAAAAATGTCCTGATTTTTGACAGACTGGGGACTGGTTTTGCCACCAAGACAAAAGGACCTGCTCACACAGCTATCTCAGTATGCCAGGTTTTGGGGGCGGGGGGAAGTATGCCCCTCTTGCCCAATGCACCTACCTCACCTGACCTCGCTCTGTGCATCTTGTACGTCTTCTTTTTGTTTCTGCAAATGCAGAGGGACATGAAAGGACAACACTTTGGCAACATAAAAGGGGTGAAGAAAAAAAATGGAGGTGCTGCCAGCATGCAAACAGGTGAAGATTTGAAAAATGCTTCCAATAATAGAATCTCAGATTTGACAAATGTATTAAGTGTAATGGAGAGTACTTTGAAGGTGCTAAGGTTTTTTGGCAATAAAATTCTTGAATTCATAGTTTGGGGGAAGAAAATCCATTTTGGGGTGGGTACCCCTTCATATATCAAGAGAGATTAATCCCTGAAGAAGGATGTGCTGGTGAGTAAAGTGGAGGTTCAGTCAAAAGAGGAAGGGAGCCAATGAGAAGGATTGACACAGTAGCTGCCATAATGGGCTTACACATGGGAACAAGTGTGAGGTTGACACAGGACTTGGCAGAATTTTGTTGTGTTGTATAAGCTTCTGAGAGTTAGAACTGACTTGAAGAAATTAACAGCAGGACGAATTCAATTGTCTACGAAGGAGACGCAGTCCCATCTAAAATACTGAATGAAATCACTTTTCTTAATATACAATTACTCTTTATATAAAGCTCTTTCTTATACACATACAAGTTCTATGAATTTGTTTCTCTGCTCATCCCAGACTAGCACACATTTGTGAGTTTCTTTTGTTTGTTTATTCATGTGGAGTTGAAATCCAGACTGAAGACTACAGTCATCGAGTCTCATCAGTATGTGCTTCACGTCCTTTGCTTCCAACAAAGTTTTGTCATGTAAACGTTTTCCTCCAGTTTTAATGCTGTATTCTTCATGTATCTAGCTTCTCAGATAGTTTTATCAGGATCTGGATTAAATATGGTGAAATATTACAAACCTGATGAACACCCTTCCTGAATTAAACTATAAACTATTCTGTTCTAGCTATAAGATGGTTCCTGTTCTACATGAATACCTTCAAAAGTAATAGAATTTTCTTTCTGTGGAATGATTCCATGGTTTGTTACGATCCTTGCAGTCAAATGCCTTTGCACAGTAAAGATAACAAAAGTATCCTGATACAATTTGCTTTTAACAAGATCTATATGACACTGTATTAGCTATATGACATCAATGATACCTTGCATTCCTTGTCTTAACCTGTATCAGGCTTGCCTTGGCAACAAAGGCAAACTATCTATGTATGTACTGGAGCAATCACTTTTAAATGATCTTCTTCCATATTGCACTTGTATGTGATCTTGATATTATTGAATAATTTCTGCATTCTGATTGGTGATTCATGTGTGAAATGGACACAAGTTAGTTGGCTAGGTCATTCGTGAAGTATAAGAGTCAGTGCTTCTAGGGTGTCACCAGCCTGTTCAAGTACAGCAGTTGGCCAATTCCTGGAGCCTTGTTATTTTCTAATGCCTTCAGTGCAGCTTGGGCTTATTCCTTCAATACCCTTGGTTCTTGATGAGGTGCTACCACTTGACAGAGTTGAAAGTTGACCAGGACTTTTGGGAGCAATGACTTCTTGTATCCCTTTCTCCTTCTTCAGATGCTTCTGCGTTGTTCATCACTTTGTCCATGTCCAATATTTTGTTCCACTAATGATGGCAACTCGGTGCTTTCATTTTTCTTCAATTCTTTCAGCTTGAGCGATATTTCACATTTTCTTTCATTTTGGGTTTTCTGGTCCCAAGTTGTTGCACATTTCATTGTAACACTCTACTTTGTCTCTGGAGCTGCCCTTTGAGAATTTCTGTCCCACTCTTGTATTTTATCATTTATTCCATTTGCCACACTACTCTAATTCAAAATAAGCTTCACATTTTCTTGTCATTCACTTAAGTTTTTTTTTTTCTCCTCACTTTTAAATGACATTTGCTTGCTTATTTGATAATGTTCCTGGTGTCATCCCATAGCTGGTCAAGTCCTCTGTCATTCATGTTTAATGCATAAAATCTTTTAAAGATGATCTCTAATTTTAGTAGACAAACTCAAGATTTTATTTTGCTTCTTGTAGATGGTCCCATTTTCTTGAATTCTACCTGAATTTGCATATGAGCAACTAATGGTCGATTGCACAGTTGGCTATCAGACTTGTTCTGGGTGATAATTTTGAGCTTCAATATTTCCTACAGATATAATTAATTATATAAATATTACGATAAGAAGCTATGCTGTATGACTTAATAGCAAACTCATCCAAAGAGATGGAGATGGAAGACAACTTAACTGTCCAACGCTGTCAAGTTGACCGCCTGCTCCATTTTCTCCCACTTATTTGATCAAATCCCACTTCTTTGATCAAATTTCTTCACTTCCATGTCCCACAGAATCTCAAAAGAAGTTTTGAGAACTGTCACTCATGGTTGTGAGTGCTATTCAGTCAGTCAGATGTGAGTGAAATGCCGGGTCCAGACCCAGAAGCTAAAATGCCACAGATCTTGCTTATCCCAAACTCATTCAGGAAATAGAGGTCTGGTTTTCCAGAAGAGGTGATGTGTGCTAGAGCCAGCATTTACACATACCCCACTGAAGAGAATGTCTTACCCTCTACCAAGAAAAATAAAATTGCCCCAAGGACGCAAAAGGTATGGCTTGGTTCCCACCCTTTACCGAGGTGGGTTCTTAAAGATGCTTCCAAAGAAATACAGTAAGTGGCTCAGGTCTCAATTTCAGTTCACTTCTTCCCATCATCAGCACAATAGACAGACAGTTCACTCCAAAATGGTCCAATAAACACAGGCGTATAAAGTCTGAATTATAACATCTGTAAGCACTCCCAATAGAATGACAAATAAAATAATAATTCAGTATCAAAGAAGGAACATTTCACAGTCTATTTTGTTGCTGAGGTTTATGAGTTATGTGTTTATTAATCCTCTTTCTTACATGTGTTCTGAAAATATTCCTCTCAGTCTGAATTGTCTTTTCATTCCCTTGACAGTATCTTTTCCAGAGCAGACATTGTTAATTTCAAAGGAGTAGGACTCATCAAGTGTCTCTTTCATTAAATCACTTTTGGACTTGTATCCAGTAAGTTAAAACTCTCAATAATTAAAAGTAGAAATGGATCTTTCTTTGACAATGCACCAGTAAGTGAATAGTGGCAAACACTGGAAGGATTCATGGAGTCATCTCTCTCATCACTAAGGAGTGGGGTGCACAAGGGCTCTACTATGAAAAATCAGAGAAAAAGATGTCTTTTCCTAGAAATTTCATCGCAAAATAATTATTTTCTCCAAATAGGATGGAATCTTAATGTCCTAGAATATAAGAAGGTGTGCGTGGTGAGAAAATGAAATGCCGTGAAGTCTGTAGAAGCAAAAAAGGCTTTGTTGGCAATGGAAAGGCATTTCATCTTGGTTGTATGCTTGCAAACATCAAATAATTGAAGAATTTAGAAGAGAGAGAGAGAGAGGGAGAGAGAGAGAGAGAGAGAGAGAGAGAGAGAGAGAGAGAGAGAGAGAGAGAGAGAGAGAAAGGAAGAGAGACAGAGAGACAGAGAGAGAAGGGAAAGGGTATACAGATTATTTTTTGGTTTCTCTAGAGACCAGAACCAGGATTAATCCATGCAAGTTAAAGTGGAGAATGTGTTAGCTCAATAGAGAAAGAACTTTTTGAAAGCCTGAAATGATCAAAGGTGTACTACCCTCAGCGTCCCTGGGAAATAGTGAGTCTTCTGCCAAGGGAAATGAAGAACCAGCACCTGTAGAATGTCTTCATTGAAGACAAAGGTGAAGAGAGGATTTCTTTTTTTTTTTGGTCTGTCCCTTCCAACCCCCCCCCCCCCTAAATATGTAACCGAAGAGAGGATTTCAAAGATTATAAGAGATCTGGTAATCTGGAAGTGTGGTGTGGTTTTACTTCTACTACTGATATATATATATATCATATATATACTATATTATATATACTATATATCATATATATATACTATATTAAAACATTCAAAATCATTTAATAATTTCATCCTTTGCTTTCCTTGTCAAAGTCACATAAGTTGCCAAATTTCACTTGAAAAATATATATATATAGAGAAATTATTAAATGATTTTGAATGTTTTAATATAATAGAATTAGATGATAGATATAAATACTTTTTTAAATGAAGATGCAGTTTAAAAATACTTAACAGCATAGAAGAAAATGATAAAAAGACAATTAAAGGAAAATTAGAGAGTTACATTGCCTCTCTCTCTTGCTTCATGTATAGGTATCATTAGCATCTTGTAGGCCCTGTAAAGATTAAAGAAACCTAACTCACATTTTTGGAAAGGTTTTTTAACCATTTTATTAGGGGCTCATACAACTCTTATCACAATCCATACATACATCAATTGTGTAAAGCACATTTGCACATTCATTACCCTCATCATTCTCAAAATATTTGCTCCCCACCTAAGCCCCTGCCATCAGCATCATGAACCCTTTATAATTTATTATTTTGTTATATCTTGCCCTGTCTGACGTCTCCCTTCACCCATTTTTTCTGTTGCCAACCCCCCAGGGAGGAGGTCACATATAGATCCTTGTAATAGGTTCCCCATTTCAACCCACGCTCCCAGTATTGCCACTCACACCACTGGTCCTGAAGGGATCATCTACCCAGGATTCCCTGTGTTTCCAGTTCCCATCTGTACCAGTGTACATCCTCTGGTCTAGCCGGATTTGTAAGGTAGAATTGGGATCATGATAGTGGGGAAGGAGGAAGCATTTAGGAACTAGAGGAAAGTTGTATTTCATCATTGCTACATCACACCCTGACTTGTTCGTCTCTTCCCTGAGATCCTTCTGTAAGGAGATGTCCAGTGGCCTACAAATGGGCTTTGGGTCTCCACTCTGCCCCGGCCCTCATTGAGTATGATATGATTTTTTGTTCTGATGATGCCTGATACCTAATGCCTTCTATACCTTGTGATCGCACTGGCTGGTGTGCTTCTTCCATGTGGGCTTTGTTGCTTCAGAGCTAGATGGTCGCTTGTTTACCTTCAAGCCATCATGACCCCAGATGCTATATCTTTTGATAGCCGGGAACCATCACCTTTTGTCACCACATTTGCTTATTCACCTGCTTTGTCTTCAGTGGTTGTGTCGGGAAGGTGAGCATCATAGAATACTAATTTAATAGAAGAAAATATTCTTGCATTAAGGGGGGACGGACCTGAGAGGAGGCCCAATGTCCATCTGCTACTCTAATACTAAACCCCTAAATATATGCGCAGATATGTACTTCCCCATATCCACTTATAAATATATTTGCATATATACATGCCTTCACCCAGACCTCTATAAATGCCCTTCGCCTCCTAGCTCCCTCCTCTATTTCCTTTGACATTCCTCTTGCCCCATTATCATGCTCAGTCTTTTTAGATTTCAGTATTTCTTCTTGCTACATTACCTTTGATCATGCCCTACCAGGCCTCCAATACCTTCCTCACCACTCATTTGGATCACTTGTTATTCCCTTGTCCCTGGGTTTGCCAACACCACCACCTTTTCCCCCACCTCCTCCTCTTCCGTGTTCCCAGGAACTGTCGGTTCATTGTTTTCTCCTCCAGACTTTTCATCTAGCTTATTTTATTTAGACAGACCTTCAGAGATAACATGCACAAAAACAAGGCAGAGCAAAACCAAGCAACAATATACAACAAAACAACAACGAAACAATAACCAACCAACCAACTAAACAAACAAACACTAAACACAAGAAAGAAAAGCTTGTACTTAGTTTAAGGATCATTTGTTGGCCTCCAGGAGTGTCTTCCAGTCCAGTCTGTTGGGGCACCATGCACTGGCCCCAAAGTCCACCTTCAGCATTCTCTGGGGACCTCGTAGCTCCATTCTTTGCAGTTCTGTTGCACCCCCTTAGTGCTCTGCCTCGGTGTGGCAGGATCAGGTCAGGCGCAATTCCCACACTGTGTCTCCGGTGCTGTCCCCCGCAGGGTCATGGGTCAGTGAGGGGCGTCATGTCTCAAAGTGGGGCTGGCCATGTGGTCATCTCTGTGGACTGGCTGCTCTAATCAGGAGCATAGTCCTCAAGGCCTGGTGGGCCAGGATGTGCTCCACTTCTCCTACTCCCCCTTCATCTGCTCCCATGTGCTCTGATCAGATATGTCCCTCTCCTGGAGCTGCAGAGGCAATGCCTTTCTTTGAAATACATGCTTCTTGGGCGAGGGTGGGGGTGAGGGGGGGAGAGGTATGCATGTAGTAGTTGGATTGGGGCCAGCCCCCCAGACCTGAAAGATGTAACTATTATATAAATTATCTTTCTCTAAAATAAAAGTGCTGCATCTCAAAATTCTTTCCTTCACTTTGCCTTCTTAACTGCATCTTTCACCTCCAAGCTAAATTAGACTATATATCAAATGAAATATTAAATAGATCAATGACCTTAAGGAATTCAGAAATGGTGGACTCTGATTTTCAAAACAGATTAGGAGTAGGATGACTTTCCGTGGCTTTGTAGAATGACTCCTCTGGGAAGATCAGACCCGGGCTCTTCATGTGATTTGTCCACTAGATTAGGCTGTAAGACTATTGTCGATTACAATGCAGAATTAGCATGGAAGAAACCTTCTCTGCAATATATAACAGCTCTAGCAGCCCAGAGGAAATTACCACATATTTTCTAGTCACAAATTAGAAGAGATTCAATGTCTCAGTTACATGAAGCGAGAGTTCATAGCAAGTTTGAACTACCAATAAAACACATTTCTAAAATTCTTTAAGATTATTAAGATAAATAAATATAGGCTTTTCCTATACCCTGGACATTCATTTCTTTTCTGATTTTCAACATCCAGAAAAGGCAAGTTGATGTGGAAGACTCACTGAAATATCAAGGAAAAAATAATGTAGCAAAAATTTCAAATGCATAAATTGATGATAGGAAGTAATTAATAAAATCTACATCAATATTCTCATTTTTAACTATTAGTTATTCTATAGATCATGTTATTAGCATGTATACTATAATAAAGGTAGTGCAGGATTTAAATATATAAACAGACTGCCTTTCAATAAAAAAAGCTATTTCCTTGAACCTAAATTCATAATGTTAATGTAATATCTGCATATCTTACAATGCTACTCTGACATACATACAATTGCTTTCCATTTAATTAGCTGTAAACTCTATAGTTTCTGTTATGTACATTATTCTTAGCTTGCATCAAATGTCTCTGACCCATGGAAACCTTTTATAAGACAGACTATAACATCGTCCATTCAGGCACCAATTCCATGAAATTTGACAACTTTTAGGTAATTGTTCGGACTACTGTGGCAATTTATCTCATACAAGTTTTCCTCACTTTAATTAGTGCTTCACTTTAATACACATGAGGTTCTTTTATGGTAATTATGGCTCTTAATAAATTATGCAACAGAAATGAAGCAAAGTCTCACCATATCCACTTTTAATTAAGCATTCTAGTTGTGTTTTTCCAAACACAGCTTTGTTATGTTTTTTTCTCGTAGTCTGTAGTATATTTTACATCTTTTTCCGGCACCGCAGTTCAAATGCACCATTCTCTCCAGGTCTCCATTTTCCCTTGCTGTGCGTTCACAGTAACACAAGGCACGTGCACATTCTGTGGGTTGGGGAATGTACCTCAGCCACCACACCTATGTATTTGTTGTTTTAGCTTTCAATATGTCTTTTGCATCAGAGTTTCCCCAATGTAATATTTTATTTGCTTTCTTGACTAAGGCTTCCCTTAGTGTTAAGAGTTATCCAAGTAGAATGAAATGATTGACAACTTCAATTTCTTTGTCCTCTTAATGCTGCCAGTCCATAGTATTTATATTTTCTTAACATTCAAGTATTTCATTTTATTAACAGTTTTGGATAACAAGTTGTGTAGTCTTCATATAGCAGGTTGCTAATGATTCTTCCTCAAACTTAATGCTGCATTTATATAGCCCAGCATCTCCGATTATTTGTTTAGCATACGGATTAATAAATAATAAGAATACTGCACACTTTTTCAATTTTGAATCACACAGTGCCCAATTGGACTGTTTGAATGATTGCCTCTTGATTCAGGTTTGGGTATCCACATGAACACAATGAAATGGGTGGAATTCCCTATTCATCAGAAAGCTATCAATTACTGGTTGTTAGTTTTACAGCCTAATGCTTTTTTATAGTCAATAAAACACAAGTAAAGTCATACACATAGCAATTAAGACCTAATATATATAAAAGGGATTTGAAAACCTATAAACTGTTGTACAACACAGCAATACATCACAAAATAATCACATTAATAATGAGGCGGTTTACACATATGCTGCTGATTTTCAGGTAAGGGGTTCTCTGAAAGTTCTAAATATTTTATTCTTCTGTAAGGAATTAGCTCCCGTCACTGAGAATGTCATTCTCAAAATTCTGCTTCCTGCTCTTCTAGCTACAACTCTCTCCAGCATTAGGGTTTTCTCTGAAATCCAGGTAATGGTTTGGAGATTAGAGAATCCAAAATATTTTAAGTGGATGGCCACAGTAAGAAAAGATAAGTCTAATTTCATTTTTACTAGTTTTGTGATAGAGATCCTGGCACAACAGTTTCTTCCAGTCAGTAAGTGTAACTAAGTAAAAATGTGGAAGAAATAATTGATGACAAATGTTATCTGATTTATATTTAAGTTTCCTAGTCAGGTATTTTATAACCACTTTACGAATAACAGCGGATCCCAATTACTATGTCTCAGGGTAATTTAAACCTCAGAACCATTTTAATAAATTTCTAAAACCTACAGTTGCATAAACATCTCAATCAGGATCACTTCCCTACTTCTGAAGTCCTACCTGCATCAGCAATAAAGCACTGCATCTTGTTATGGTTTTCTTGATCATGAATACCATGGCCGTGATTCAGCAGATGCCGTGGGCTTATATACTGGGTATATGCTGACAGTTTCCTTCATTTCAATGATTCGCTTTGATTTTTTTCCTGTCTTATTTAAAGCTAATATAAGGGTCTTTGTAGATTGCACTTTTAGTTGGTTGATGCTTTCTCCCCTGGTACAGTGGATACCTGATTTCATTTGTAGTTATGCACCACACTTGTTATCTATAGAGGTCATCTCCTCTAGTTGTTGTTTTGATTAAATGTGAGGATGGATTAAGTTTTTCAGCATTCTAACATCAAAGAATGTATAGTAGATTTCTTAGAGGGGAAAAGAAAACATTGATATGATTTTCATAGGATCCCCAATGAATAGGCCAAAGGTTTTTCTCACAGTGTACAGTTTTCTCTTATTTAGTAGTTTAAAAGTTCCATCACACAAATTCTTACCAACAATAAACTCAAAATGAATTTTAAGACTACATTCTCTTACAGATTATAATTTCCAAAGGTGATTGATAATATACCTATATTTTTATTTTAGTGCAGCATGTAGCTGAAAATCTGTCAATAAAATAGGTTTAACAAGTAAATACACAGAAGTTATCTTAGAAGAAGGTCACTTTGTTACAACAAATAAGACTAGGCTGAAGTTTGCATTAGATAGACAATGATATTTCTTTATAAAACTTGTTGCATGTGTGAATTTTTATCTCAAAAGCGATGCCTTGAAGCCCAAAACACTTGTATTCATGATAAAAATCCCTGAGTTGATTATAATAGTATCTCCAATGGAGGGTGTTTTGTTAGTCTGGGTTGACTAAACAAATTCATAGACACTCATATGTGTATAAGAAAGAGCTTTATATACAAGAGCAATTGGAGATTGAGAAAATATCCAAGCCCCATCCAGATCCAGTCCATAAGTCCAAAAATAGCCTATATGTCCAATACCAATCTATAAAGTCTTCTTTAGACTCATAAAACACATGCAAATGTTGCTGAATTCAGGAAGATCACAGGCCAGTGGGTGGAAACTCTTGTGGATCCAGTGGTGGTAGAAGCATCGCAGTGCTGTCAGGGGTCTCCATGTGGCTCCTTCAACTTCTCTCCATGTGTCTTATCAACTGCAATATCTCCTGTTCCTGTCCCACCTCCAATGAGCTATTTTATAGCCTTAGTTCCTCCAAATGAGGTTATCATGCTGTGTTCAGATGGACAGGCTAAACTCCATTTCTTCACCCTCAAACCTCAAATTGACATTAGGTAACTACCACAGGTATGCACACAACTTAGTCACTGACAGATTGTCTAGAAAAAATAAATTCTAAAATTATTGTCCTGGCAGAGTGGAATGTTAGGAATAATGAGGAGAGGCTAAAACTTCATAAAATTATGTTGAAATAGGAAAAGTCAAGCAGCCTCCATGAATTTATGAGTGTTGATAATTGTTTTTAGCATGGTTCTCAAGATTTACATATAATACAGACTTGTCCTATCCAGTATGCATTTCCAGGTTGTTACTGACATATGAAGTTAAATGAAGGAAAACTAAATAAAATGAATATTTAAATTTTTGATGTGCACTAGCAAGATCATTAGTCCTCAGTAGACTCGTGGCTAAGGATACTATTTTAGATAGTGCTGATAAGAATTACTGTTAGCTTTTAAGAAAGCTCTATTGGGTATGGTGATGTCCTTAATACTTGAATATTCTTAAAACCAATACTCTCTTCCTCAACATGCACATGCAAATTTAAATTTGCATACACTTATTAAATTTCCATATGAATGCTCTTAGTACTCAAGGAAGTACTACTCTAGTGCTAAACAAGCAATATCTTTCTCTTTGCCCTCTATCTAATGGAAGCTTGAACCCAGCCTCTTTCAAATGTCCTCATGCTCTGTATCTTGTCTTCTATGAAACATATCTTTAGAAGGGAAAATCGGTTTTAGCTGCTTAAGATTTAGGTTACATGTCTCCTCCAATTCTTATATTAATGAGAGCTATGTGACACTGGGTCTTCTAATTAAGAGACATAATGATCAGATTCTGTCAGCTCACTTTGAGAAAATGGGGATTTCTGTATGCAGCAGTCTTAAGTAAAGCAGCTCTTCACCTATTTAAAGTATAGGGACAGTTGCTAAGTGTCTCAATTGTCAAACTGGATGGGAGGTACTGGTCCTTATATTTATTCTATTCAGTTAATTACCTATTGATTTAGGATACAATGTTCATGGAGCAAAGCCAAACCACAAGCCCCTAAAGAGCCACCCAAAATAGGTTCAGGGTAAAAGGGGCAGCTCCCAGAATTCCACCATGACCGGTGGGATGACAGTGACAAAAGTCAGTGGAAGGACCTGGAATGATGTGTTTTCTTTTCTTTTTTCATCACCCACCTCCAATATTTTGTTTTCTTTTTGTATGGTCTGTGTTATTGTTGTTGGTTGATTCCTTATATAAGATGGGCATGGGATGATAGGATCGCTGAAGACAAATTGGTGCATAAGCAAATGTGGTGAAGAAAGCTGATGGTGCCTGGCTATCAAAAGAGATAGTGTCTGGGGTCTTAAAGGCTTGAAGGTGAACAAGCGGCCATCTAGCTCAGAAGCAAATAAGCCCACATGGAAGAAGCACACTGGCCAGTGCGATCACGAGGTGCCCAAGGGACCAGGTATAAGGCATCATGCAAAAAAAAAAAGATAAAAGTATGTGTATGTATGTGTATATATGTATATATGTATATATGTATATATATATATATATATATATATATATATATATATATATATATATATATATATATCATATTAAATGAAGGGGGATGTGCAGAGTGGAGACCCAAGGCCCAAGTGTCGGCCAATGGAGATCCCCTCATAGAGGGGTTTAGGAGAGGAGATGGGTTAATTAGGGTGTGAGGTAGTATCGATGAAGAACACAGCTTTCACCCAGATCCTGGATGTTTCCTCCCCCCAACTACCATGATCCGAATTCTACCTTGCAGGGTTGGAAAGGACAGAGGCTGTACACTGGTACATATGAGGGTTGGAGGTACAGGGAATCCAGGGTGGATGATACCTTCAGGACCAAGGGTGTGAGGGACGATACTGGGAGAGTGGAGGGTGAGTGGGTTGGAAAGGGGGAACTGATTACAAGGATCCACATGTGACCTCTTCCCTGGGAGAGGGACAGCAGAGAAGGGGGGAAGGGAGACTCCGGATAGGGCAAGATATGACAAAATAACGATGTATAAATTACCAAGGGCATATGAGGGAGGGGGGAATGGGGAAGGAGGGGGGAAAAAAAAAGAGGACCTGATGCAAGGGGCTTAAGTGGAGAGCAAATGCCTTGAGAATGATTGGGGCAGGGAATGTATGGAGGTGCTTTATACAATTGATGTATGTATATGTATGGATTGTGGTAAGAGTTGTTTGGGTCCCTAATAAAATGTAAAAGAAGAAAAGAGAAAAAAATGATTAGGGCAAAGACTGTACAGATGTGCTTTATACAATTGATGTATGTATATGTATGAACTGTGAAAAGAATTGTATCAGCCCCAATAAATTGTTAAAAAAAATTAAAAAAAAAAAAAAGATGGGCATGGGAAACAAGCTAGAGGAGAAAGCAATGAGGAAGCCAGAGGGATTGTGGGAGAGGAGGCGGGGGGAGGGAGTGGTGAGCAAACAACACCATAGACAGGGGAACAACTAGGTAATTAAAATCAACAAGGAGGACATAGAGATAGTGTGTGTTTGGGGTGGTGTGGGGGGCAGGCAGGAGCAACAGCAATCTAGCTAAGAGGAATTACTAAAAGGTGAGTGTGATGGTGGGGCAAGAGGAAGGAAAAAGGAAGTAGAGGAGAGATCTAGTAGGCAATAGTATGGATAGAGGTATAAGCATAGGTGTGTATATATGCAAATGCATCGAGCCATAAAAATAGAGATATTGGCCTATGTACTTTTATTCATTTGGCAATACACTGAGGGAGTGGATGGACTTTGGGTCTCTGCTCACACCCTCTGGCATTGTGGGGTGCCCAGTCACTGAAAACAAAATGGGTGCATAAACAAATGTGGTGAAGAAAGAGGATGGTGACCAGCTATCAAAAGATATAGCGTCTTTGGTCTAAAAGGCTTGGAGTTTAAAAAAAAGCAGCCATCTATCAGAGAGAAAACAAGCCCATATGGAAGAACC
The DNA here is from genome assembly GCF_050624435.1 of Tenrec ecaudatus. NCBI lineage: Eukaryota > Metazoa > Chordata > Mammalia > Afrosoricida > Tenrecidae > Tenrec > Tenrec ecaudatus. Next base: position 61,006,058 of record NC_134540.1, on the reverse strand, counting down.
ACACCAGCCTGTGAGATCATGAGGTGTCATCATGACTGAGTGTCAGGCATCAGAAGACCAATAACCAACCAACCAACCAACTAACCAACAAAACCGTATTGTTGAGCATGAAGGGGGTCAGAGCAGAGACACAAAACCCATGTATAGACAATGGGGCATCCTCTCACAGAGCGGTCACTGGGAAGGGATGAGTCAACCAGGGCCCAATAAAGTACTGATGAAACAATATCTCTCTGGTTCCTTTAGGCTTACACACACACACACACACACACACACACACACACTCACTGCCCCCATCATGACCTCAGTGCTGCTTTTCACTGCAGGCTAGACCAGAGAATGTACACAGGCACAGATAAGAGATAAGAGCTCACAAAACAGGGAATCCAAGAACATAAATGGAAATAGCAATACCAGAAGGTTAGGGGGAAATGGGGAGAGGAGGTGAGGAAGGGGGAAAGTATTACAATGATGAACAGACAACCACACTCATCCCATCCCTCCCCATCCCCAAAGGATATGTATAACAGAGACCATGGGGGAAGGGACGCAGTGGGGGCATAAGGCATGAAAATAAAAATAATTTATAAATGGATGACAAAGATGGGGGGTGGGAAGGAGGGAAAAAAGAGAAGCTGATACCAAGGGCTCAATAGATAGCAAAGATCTAGAAAAGAATGATGTCAACATATGTATTAATATGCTTGATACAATTGGCTGATGGATGCCAACAAGAGTTGTAAGAGCCCCCAATAAAATGATATTTCAATAACAAAAAATACAATGCTCTTGCAAGAAGCAACAATGTATTCTTGTTGCATTTGCCCTCAAGGTGACTTTGTAAATTAGTTCGTATTTCTCTTCAAATATTTTAAGTGCAATTGAATACTTTATTTTAGACCCAGAGATGTAACATCTCATGGCTTTCCAAGTGCAGTAGGTTCTGAGGCCCATTCTAATTTGGACTGCCCTGTTGAAGCACAGGACCCCTGGTTGCACGGTGGGGTGACTGTTCACTTACAAATATCTGAGCTTTCCTCTGACTCAGTAGATAAACAAGGATAAATGTGTCAAAATTGCATGTATCATTGTTTTTATTTCTTCTCCTTGCTAGATTTTCCATGTGCGTGAGATTTCTGTCTTTCATTATCTAACAATCAATTTCTGAGGAGAAATACAAGCTAATTTACAATGCCACAGGGAAGAAAAATGCTATAAAAATACATGGATGATTCTTCCATGATCATTGCCTTTTAAAAGAATCGGTAAGAAATGGAATGTAATAAATATAAAGCACAATATCTTACCTCCAACCTAACAGTTGAGGTGCTTAGTAATAGTTAAAGATGAGTCCATCCAGAAATCTTGTTATTAAAAGCAAACATTGAATGTATATGATATATCCTTCACGTCATGTTCTTTTAACTTGTTATCAGAAGAGTCCAGTTCCTGGAGGACATCTTGCTTAGTAAAGAGTAGAAGGTCAGCGAAAAGAGGAAGACCAGCAGAGGGATGGATGGGCAAAGTGGTTGCAACATGAGATGCACACCTTACAAGACTGTGTACTGTTTTGCATATGGTCCCTATGAGTCAAACCAACCTGATGGAACCTAGCAACAACACAAACAAGTATTGAGAGCATTACAAGGTGTCCTTGACTTTTAAGGTATAATTTTGAAATATTGTCTGTGTGGAGTTGCTTAATATGCACGTGCCCACCTTGCCCTTCTGTTTAGAGTCGGGCACAGGGCTCTTCTTCTGTGCAATTCTTACTATTCAGATAGATTATTTGATTGCTCATTGCCCAGAGAAGCTCAATTGTCCCACTTATAATGTTACTACTTGCTATAAAATATGCACACTAACCCTCACATAATATTTAAAATTTTGATTTTATGGTACTGAATGCAATTAATGGGGATATACAGAAAATAAAAATTAACACTTATGTGCCATGAGTTTTGACTGGTAGTGAGTGAGAATTTGGTTCTTCAAGTTCAAGATTTAAAAATGAAATAATGAAACTCTTCAATTCCCAGTAGCTCATTTCAAAATTTAGCCTCTACAGTTCTCAGTTTTCAATAATTTCTATGATCAGATTTATTACTACATTGCTTACTATATATTCATTCACACTCTCTCCATTTTCATGTTTTGAAACATTCTGAGTGTTATAATGGCATATTTTTATTAATGAAATCTGATCAACATTGCCAGCGGTTAAAAATTGAGGATAGGTATGCCTTTCCTTAATTTATGTCCACTAGCAGGATATTTGATTCCTGAAAATCTGTGTTGGAATATAAAAAACAAAAGATCCTGTGCTGAGGTTATATAAAGAATTGCAAAGTATTTTAGAAAAGACTTCCTAATGGTCTAATTTCTTTAATTATAGAAGAGCATCACGGGGTTATTTTCTCATATTGAGGAATGGTGAGACAGAATTAAAAATATATATATGCTCCATGGCATAATTCATGGCTGATCTATCACTTTTAGTCTTGCAATTATTGAAGTTTTCTTTTGTACTGTGGCATTTTCATGTGTTGAAATGCCAGATATTTTGGGGACTTGAACTCTGTGTGCTTGAACATACTTACAGAATTTAATTATGACAGGATATATAGTCAGAATCAGAAAAGAATTTACAAGACCTTTCCCAACTTCATGTTTTAAAATCCAAGGTTTCAATAGTGTCTGAGACAGGTTGTCAACTGGGATTCCTATGAGCTGACTGAGGGAAGCAAAGGCCATTGAGCTACAACGGTGATGGTATGGCGATTATTTTGTCAGACTTCATGGCTTTCAATGATGGAAAAGAATAATTTGGTCGCCAGGACAGTTATAGATCAATTTCTTGTTCTCATTTCATCACATAGAGAAATAGTATTTTCAAGAGAAGGCACCAAAGAGGGAGAGCTACTTATAGAATTTGGAAGAATGAATAGCTAGAATATATATTTCCACATTTACAGAATGGCCTTATATACCTTAATAGTAATAAAAATATTTCAGTATTTATTATTAATATGCCTATTCACCAGTATTCACTAGTATTTTCTCTAGTTTTATATATGCATCCAAATGTAATTATACAATATTTAATTCCCTGTATTTCAGGACCTGGGATTTTTGTTGAATTTATTAACTGGCCTCTATTACTTAAGGGTATGACCCATCACTGTACAGAACTGTCCTAGGCTAATTAACATATCTTCACCAACCCTTTCTCTTCTAACCAAACTATGACATAGGCTGGAGAAATAAAAAACTCAGAGCTGATATGGTATATGTGATTTTTCCCCCACACACAAAAATTCTTCCTTTAGTGTCACTGGAATGTACATGTAGAAACTGTTCAAACGGTGGTTATATTTTCAAATCTTTACAAAGAATGCCTGTGTAACAGTTTTACTCTGCAACACAGGAGGCCACCCGGTAGCAGAACCAGTCAATGGCAATGCACTTAGTCATTGTTTTTAAGTTAATTAATTTTACCACTAAGAAGATTAGTGAATGACAGTGACAGTGACCTTAAGTTCCAGGGCATTCCAACAAAGAAACAATATAGTTGGGGTTACATTTTTAGCTCTGAATGCATAAACTCAAAGTAAAATATATTAGGTGATAGAAAGATGTTTGATTGTGTTTTATTGACGATGCCAAGGCATTTGACTGTGTGGAACATAATAAACTATGGCTAGCTTTGAAAACAATAGGAATTCCACTACACTTCCTTTTTCTCATTATGAGGTACTTGGTCATGAATCAAGAGACAGTTGTGCAAACAAAATGAAGGCATGCTGCGTAATTTAAAATCAGGAAAGATGCGATAGGGTTGTATTCTCTCCTTATATTTGTTCAATCTGTATACTGGGAAAATCATGAAAGAAGCTAGCTTGTATATAAAATAATTCAGCATCTGGATGGGAGGAAAGCTTATTAACAGCGTGCCATATGCATTATGATGACGCACCTTGCTTGCTTGCTGAATGTGAGGATCATTTGAACCACTCGCTGTGAAATCAAGGATTACAGCATTCAGTACAGATTATGACTCAATGTAAAAAGACCCAAATCCTCCAAAGTAGACCAATAGGTAGCATTATGATAAATGGAGAATAGCTTAAAGTTGTTAAGGATTTTGTCTTGCCGGAATCCACAAGGAATACTCATGGAAGCAGCAGTCAGGAAATCAATAGACACGTTGCATTAGGTGAATCAGCTCTAGAAGACTTTTGGAGAGTATTCAAAAACAAGGATGTTACTTCAAGGACTAAGGTATGACCTAACTAAGTGGGGAACTTTCCCTTGCCCCATGTGCATGGGGAACATTGGACAGTAAATAAGGAAATCTGAAGACGATTCACTGCAGCTAAATTTTGGTACTAGAGAAGAATATTAAATGTACCATAGACTTTTCAAGGATAAGCAAATCTGTCTTTGAAGGAATATGGCCAGAGTGCTTCTTAAAGACAAAGATGGCAAGATTTTGTCTTACATACTTTGGACATAACATCAGGAGAGACCAGTCCCTAGAGAAGGACATCATGCTTGGTAAAGTGGAATGGCAGCTAAAAAGAGCAAGACCCTCAGGAAATGAATTGATGCAGTGGCTGCATCAATGGGCTTGGGCTTAAGAACAATTGTGCGGCTGGCATATGACTGGGAAGTGTATTATTTATGTTTTGCATATGGTTGTGCTGAATCAGAACTGATTAGATGACACCTAACAACAACAGGTGATAGAAAGGTTATTACTAAAGATTGTTATATTTGTAGGCATAGGAGAATTCCATAATCCTTACATTTGTAATATATGCCAAAATATAATTTTACTCTTATGCGTGAGTATGTGTGCATTGATGGTCAGGTGGGTTGTATAAAGGAAAATAGGTGAAAGACAAAATTCAGGACAATATTTTCTTATATTTTGTATATTTAAACATAACCTTAGAAATGACATTGTGAAGAGACAAATCATTTTTAAATAGCTACATGTTATTCTCTTTTATTTTTGCCTCAATTCCTTACAGGCCATTTTTATTAAAAATTAAACCATATAAATAAAATTAAAACAAAACGAACACTTTGTCAGTAATATGTTTTAATTTGGGTAACTATTGCTGTAAAAAGAGTGTCAGCAGAGCCATTTTCTGAATATTCAAAAGCACGAAAATAGTAAATAAAGGAAAAGACTAATTGTGAGTGGAAATGCAGACCTGCAAAATACACCAGGTGTTCACCTTATCGTGAACAACAACTTCAGCAACATCAGAGATTAATTATGTCAACTAATGTGATGAGCAACTAGAGATGAGTTGCATTGGAATGTCCAGGAGATAAGTAAGTTGATCAATAATGACATATCAGAAAATTAGAAGAATTACACGGGCTCATGAAAATCCATCAAAATGTATCCCGTGGAATATCTCCAAGCATTTCTAAACCTAGAAGAGTTCTTTGAAATAAGCATCTACCATATATGTAAAATTTGTCATTTTAATATGTCTGATAATAAAGGAGCCAGCCCTCTCTATTGAACAAAATGTAAAGGACTCTATTGTAGATAGAAAATAACGCTAAAAGAGGGGTTCTTAAAGGCGCTGACTCACAACCACAACAGATGATGGCCTATACTCCTGGAGAACGTAAGACATTAGTTGTCTCCTTGGACAATGCTAGAATCATGGTGAGAGATATGTAATTTTCCATGAAATTCCCCTAAGTATCTTTTAAAGTAATCTAGACCAAAAAGTCCCTTCTATCTCCCAGTACTTCCCACTCTTCCATGAAATATGATGGGGTAACCCCACCCAAATGGAATTTTTTCCTGAAGCTATTTATTTAATTTTTTCAAAACAATCTTATCACCTATGGACAAGATTGCACTCAAGATGAGTCTCAGGTTGCTATTGTAAGGAACTCTGGTCATGTGAGTGAAGACATGACAATGACCAAGTATCGAGAGTAGAATAACCCACATTTAAAATATCTGTGCATATCTTAGTGATAGTAAGTCTTTGCTGACGTTGACAGAAGGAGTCCTGGTATCATTGTGGTCTCCGGGCTTTCCTTCACATCCAGCGGCCTCTCTCATGCCGAGGGATGAGACTGAAATTTCCAGTAAAGACCTAGAGTCTTAGAAACCATAGATGGAGTCACTATGAACCGGCACTGACTCAAGGGCACAATAGGTTTGTTTTCTTTCTTTTTTGTTAATATTCATTGTGTATAGCTTGTTCTTCTATTACATTAGATGAGTCTGCCTTTAAAACTTTTGATGCCTGATTTAGAAATCTACTATTTGTAAATTCACAGAAAACCTTCTCGAATGCTCTTTAAAACAAAAAAATAAAGCATTTCCATTTCTGTCAATTAAATATGATCACATGCATTGGTGTCATTGTGAATGGATCCTTGTGTGCTGTCTGCTCTAGTCTTATATGCTTATCTGTATTGGGAAACTGGGCTGGATTGAAGTGGGAGCACTGTAAGGGGATTGATGACAAGCTGGGGACCTGGAGAGGGGTGAAAAGGTGAGCCCAACATCAATAGGTGTAAGACGAAAGAAAAAGTCCCAAAGCTGATGATGAGGATGATCGCATAGCCCTTCTTGATAGGGTGGAACTACTGCATGATACGTTAATGGTCCCTCAATATAACATTGAAAATATGATCACATGCAAATATGCACTCACCTTATATGAAAATTTAGAAATAAAATATATTTATAAATTCATAACTTAAAAGTTACACTTTAAACTAAATAGGATATTTGTCCAAAGATTAAAATTTGGATTTGAGGATACATGAAAATTTATACAGAAAACAAGAAAAGGGGCCTAACAGATGGATGGCATAACTGAGTTTTTAACTGAGGAGTCTAATTGATATTCTGCCATATGCACACATGGCCAACAAATAAGATTTTGAAAATTCAAAAGTAAAGTAATTCCCTTTTTATCATGACAACAATTATATTTCAAAATAAAAGAATGGAAAAATGTATACTCTTTTCTCAGTTATTATTGGTTTGGTGTTCCAATTTTTATAAGTTCAGAATGGCTGGAAGGATTGTATTTTATTTTTGTTTATAGAGACATAATATTTGCTCTTTTAGATAATTTTAATACAAAATCTTATGTTTTTTAATTATATTGTAGTACAATTTTCCTAAAATGTACTAAACATGTCCCAATATTCTCCTAAGAAAACACTGAACATGAATTTCCTTTGGTGGGTGTCTCAGGTGTGCAATGTCTTCAGTTCTAGCAACCATACTTTGTAAATTTTTATTATTGCTTTAAGATTTCCTTTTTTTCCCCTTTGGTCCATATTCTTCCTTTCAATTTGCTATACTTCATACATTGAAAGGACAGAATATTTTTATCCATGGCACTAACCTACAGTTGGGTGATTCAAGTATATTTAAATGTGCAAAATATAAAGCAGATGATTTAAAAGAGTTTTATAGGAGTTTTATTTTTTAAATACATCTTTGTATAGATACATATCTATATCCATAATATTTTATTTTTCATTTATTCAATTATCATTTTAATTGAATGACTAGCACTTATTGTTGTTAGCTGCCTCATGTCTGTTCCAAACCACAGCGAGCCTGTAGACAACAGAAGGAAACACTGCCTGGCTCGGCACTAGCCTCACCTGGTCTTCACGGTTGAGCCATTGTTGCAGCCACCTGTGTCAACATATCTCATTGAGAGTCTTCTTTTTAGCTAGCATTCTACTATGACAAGCATAAGATCACTCTTCAGGGACTTGTCTTCCTAATAATATCTTCAAAGTACATGTGAGAAGCCCCAAACTTCTCTCCTCTAACGAGCATTCAGGAAGCTGCTTCAGCGAGGGAGCTGTTTGTTCTGGCAGGCCATGGGACTTTCCATGTTTTTGCCCAGCACCAGGATTCACATGCATCCATTTTACTTGGAGTTTTTGTATTAATTCTCCAACTGTCACACATATGTGATGATATTAAAATGACCATCATTTAATCAGGCTCACCTTATTCCTGAAAGGGATATCCTTGCTCTTCCACACTTTTAAGAGGTCTTCTAGTGGACATTTTCCAAATGCAATGTGTTGTATGCTGCTTGACTGCTAATTCAATGAGCATTAACTGTGAATCCAAGAAAAACGAAATTCTTGAACACTTCATGCTTTTCTTAGTTGATTGAAATACTATCTGGTCCAATTTGAGGATTTTTGCTTCCTTTACACTGAATTGTAAACCCTAATGATGGCTGCAGTTTGTGTTTTTCATCAGTAAGGACGTCAAGCCCTCTTTGATTTTAGCAAGAAAAATTGTGTCATTTGCATATTTTAGGTTGTAAATAAGCCCTGCTTCCATCCTGATGCAGCGTTTTTCCTTCCAGTTCAGATGATGTGTCAGGTACAGATGGAATAAGTGTGGCGAGGAGACCCAAGTCCAGCACCCACGCAACCACTTCTCATTTAATTCCAGTGACTGCCTCACAAAAGCACAAAAATGACTAATAAAATATGAGCAGTGCCTTTGATTCTTTGTTGACTAATATATCAGTAGGGTCCATGGGGAGTATATATTATAACACTTTATCAGTTGTTATGAATTAAATGTGGACCACCAATTAATATTTGAAAATAATAACACCTATATTTATGGATCTAATTCCATTTGGGAATAGGGATTGCTCTTTATGTTCATGAGGTAATATAAGGTATATTTAAACTTTATGTTTCGAGATTCTAAAGAGCAGATTAGTCACAGAAGAAAGGAAAGGCAAATGGAGAAAAGCTGATGCTACATGAAGCTCACAGAGCAACAGCAGAGGAAATGCTGAGTGAGACAAGGGTTTCCTTCAAAACCGACATAGTATTCCACTGGGGTCACCTGCTTGTGAGATATTTCTTAAAGCACTTCAAAGAAGACCAAGACCACTGGTGTTATTGGTTTCCAACAGACAACTGCTAGATTACTTCTCCATGTAGTACAATAAATGAAATGAATTTCACTGGTCACACACCCAAGCAGAAACGTCCCTTAATTTAAAGCATTGAAAAGCAAAGCCGTTACTTGAGCATTAAGACACTCTTAAACCAAGTACTTTCGATCGCCTCTTATGCATGTGGAAGTTAGACACCGACTAAGGAGGACTTCAGAAACATAAATGCATAGGAATTGTTGTGCTGATGAGGAACATTGAAAGGACCATGGATTACCAAAATAACACATCTATCTTGTGAGGACTGCATCGCCAGAATGCTCATTGAAGAGTAACAATGGAAGAGACATGTAGCGTCACATACTTTGGATAATTTTTTTTCAGGAAAGACCAGGCACGGGAAAAGTGCTTCTTGCTCGGGAAAGTAAAAGGCCTGTGAAAAAGAGGAAGACTCTCAGTGGGATGTGTCGGCACTGTGGTTGCAGCAAAGGGCTCAGGCATCAGGACACCAAGGAGGATGGTGTAGGACCGGTGAGATTCCCGTCTCGTGTACAACTCCCGGCACCTCGCAGCAATGGCAATACGGATCCAGTAGTCAATTGAATTGAGTTAGGTATCCTCAGTACATATTTAGTGCGTTGGTTTTTTTTTTAATTTTACTAGAAATATTTACTTTTCCTAAAGTATGGCTGTGCAAGTATTAGACTACTTTCATCCAAGGGAAATGTTGGCTTTCAAATATTATAGGTGCTCTCAAAATACAGAGGACTAGAACATGGTAACCACAGAACAAGAGAGCACTGCTTTGTCAGATTCTTTAGTGCCAGGAATCGCTGTGAAGGACACAAACATGTGATATTTCCTTTCAGCATTTTATCTCACCAGAACTAAAAGTTTAACTTTTTCCTATTTTGTATTTAGAGTGAATTCCACAGTTCCCCACGAATTTACTTTAATTCCTGCGACTGTCAGCAAGATTACATCTCCACTCTGATTGAGAAATGAGGATCATGCCCCATACTCTGACTTTTATTACAACATCACTTTCTACCATTCCAGAAATCACTATCTCTTTCAAATCCTCCGAGGAATAAATGATTTTAAATTCTAGACTATGTATGCAGATAAAATTACTGGAAACTGCTCTTCAGGGAAGCCATATTCCCTAAACGTAGATGATATTGATTTCAAGTTTACTTTTTACAAATGCAAAAAGTTTCAAAGGCTATATAAGTGAACAAAAGTCAGTACACTATTTTTCATAAATTTCTTAAATAGTAGAAATGTAATTAAAATTGGTTCCCATATATCTCATAAGAATCCTTACCTCAGTAAGTAGTGCATGATGTGCAAAGAAGTGCATGAGCAACTATATCATGTGGTTTATGTAGCCAAACCTACTCAAAATAGTTGGAGTTCAAGGGCTTGAATACAACTCTCAAGGGAGAGTTAAATCAGTACATAGTTAAGATAATTTACTTACCTCTTTTCTACAAAGTCCTTTCTCTTACTTCAAAAGTCACTTCAAATATCCAGGTAAGTCAAAAGTACTGCCAAAAACAATATAAAACTTTATCCAACTCATACATAAAAATCTGAAGCTATTGTTTCTCAGTATATTCTTTATTAGGTTTATACATTTTTGAAGTTTACATTTCCATATTGCAAATCTTTCCCAGAAGAATTTGTTCCTCTTTGATTTACATCACATCAAATGGAAGTTTGGACATTCTACATGACTAAAATTGTGTTCTTTTACAATGTTTTTTTTTTTTTAGTTTGGGGTATACTAAAACATTTAAAGGAGCAAAAGTAGGGCTGTGGTGTGAAGGTAAGGCTTCCCTTATTTTCCTTGAACAGCGAGCAAAGGCATAATTTTGATGAAAAAAAAAGTATTCATCTTAAAGCTAAAAACAATGCATTTGCTTTTTAATACTCTAAAGACATATTTGCAGAAGATTGGAACAATACAGTAAGCATTTTAATTTCAGAAAGGCAATTTCCATCAAATTTGATTTTATATCCGAGTAAAATGAAATCCTAGTCAACTTCAATCTTTAGTGCATTTTTCATGATTTTGTTATTAGTACATTGTGAGGGTTTTGTTTTCGTAATTTTGACTTGTTATCCATTTTAGAAGTCTTTGATCTTCATCAGTAAATGTGTTTCAAGTTTTCTTTTCTTTAACAAGCAATATTTTACCATCTTCAGTTCAGATGGTCATGGATGTGTTAAAAGTATCCGATGTGGTTTTTCTAGCCAAAGTCTCTAACTCACATCAAAACAACCTTCACCTGCATGACCCTGTTAAAAAGGTGGGGGAAGATACTGATAGAACTAAGCTGTGAGTAATTAAAAATATTACTCCTTGGAGTGCATCCTGTTATGTATAAAATGAGCCCTCTGCGAATCAGAAGGGATGTCTTTACCAGCAAGACTCAATAGCGGGGAGCATCCTCTGGACCTGAAATTTTTGCAGTGAGCTTCCTTGATCTAGATGACAGCTACACCATCAAAGGAGCTGCAGCAGACCCAGAAGGCAGAGCATGGAACACAGTGATGTACTGCCCTGCCCAGGGAGCAAGTAAAGCTTAGTGCTCTTGTCCAGCAGACTGGCTTGTGGATGGGGTGCTTGTGAGTACTAAATTGGGGAAGTTGAACTTGACTCAAGGAAGTGGAGCTGAGTGAATTCAGGATGAGGTTTACTGAAGTCAAGTACCTCTGAGCACTTAATTCAGGATGTTGGGTTTGCTGCCCCTAGAACATGCGCTGAAAGCCTGCAGGTTGAGGATCACAGCAGGGTGGTATGAGTGGTATGCTCTTTTGGGCATTTATTAACAAACTTGGAACTTTGTAACATGTCCTGGTTAGCAACTACCCTGAGAAGTTGTCACTGGCATTATAAATTATTAACATACTCAATGAACCCTTTTAATCATGAAATCTGTTTGTGAGTTTCTGTGTAGCCAATGCAATGCATCTTAGAACCCAGCGAAAGAGGAAGCAGACACAAAATGAAGCTTGTTGATTAAGAAAATACAATGAGTGCTCCAATATGTCTGTGCTTACATTCTTCATACAGATGTGATTCTTGGATCATTTGTGCAGTATGTACATTGAAGAAGAAGATTTAAAGGGTACAATGTAAATGTACCCTTTCCCTGGTGTTACAAATGACTGCCACTCGGTTTATGTAAAGGTTTATCATGACCACAATGAAGTGATCTGAAATTCCCCTTCTTCTCAGATAACATTGAAAGATAAACTATGATCTACATATTCAAGTGTCTTAACATAGCCAATCAAACATGAATAAACATATTTCTTCTTTCTCTGCTTTTGGCTAAACCCTTCTGAAATAATAAATATATTTTGTTCCATGTACTCTTAGGAATCTAGCTTGGAATTTTAGCAGTTCTTGAGCAACGTAATTTTGAAACAGTTTCTGTATTAATTTTGGCAAAAATTTACATGTTTATAATATTAATGATACCTGTCAATAATTTAGCATTCATTGGGTTATCTTTCTTTAGAATGGGATAAAAGGTATATTTCATTCAGTTGGTTTGACAGGTAGTTGTATTGTAAATGTCTTGGAAACATAGCACTTCATCCATTTGTTAAAATAATTCATTGGTACCCAATCAATTTTGAGAGCCTTGTTTTTACTCAGTGCCTTAAGTGCAGCTTGGACTTTTCCCTTCAATGACAGAGGTCATTGACCATGTGGTACCTTTTGAACTGTTTAAGCATAAACGACTTATTTTTGGTAGTTAATCTTAGTATTCCTTCCATTTTCTTTGATGCTTCCCATGTTTGATATTTTGTCCTTAGAGCTTAAATTTTTCTTCAGTTCTTGTAGCTTGAGAAAACAAGAAGCATTTTCTTCCTTTTTAATGTTCTAATTCACATCTTTGCATATTTCATTATGTAATTGTGAATTTAAAAATGCTTTGAAATATTGTATGTCTTTTACTTCATGGGCTTTTCCGCTTGTTTTAGGAACTATACACTGAGGATCAAATTTTAGTTGTCTTGTGATAGTTATTTAAGAAGGTACATTTATTGTTGAGATGGTCTCTAAATTTAGATTAAACATACCTTCCATTGTACTTTATATATATTTTACTTTTCCTCAGTTTCATCATTAACTTGAATATGTTTAATAGTCTCTTCATTCTCAAAATATCAGAACATACATTTGTTGGCTCCAAATGGCCATTGCCCACCCATCCCTTGCAGTTGACCTAGGCTGTCAGTCTTCATATATTTGTTTTCATTCTTGATGACTTCCAATTAGCCTTATATTACACTTCATATAATTCTATATCCAATTATGAGTTAATATTTGGAAGAATTTTCTTTTCTATTTTTATGCTGTTGTTTTAAATTTCAAATCATGGAATGGCAGCAATTTGGAAGTACTGGGGGCTTTACTTCATCAACATCCTTAAGGTTGATTCTATGCTGTGTAAGCAGCTCTTCATAAGTCTTATTTTGAGTGTCTTCCTATCCGACAGCCTTATCTTTGAGCAATATTTAAGACATTTTCTAATGATGTCCATAAGATTTTAGTGACCATTTTGTAAAATCATCAAGTCCTCCTTCGTAGTTTCTGTTAGACTGAACTTAGTCTGGAGTCTCAGCTGAAAACTACCAACAATGAATGTCTTGGCTGGTGTTTGTAATATTAATGACATATTCCAGCACTGCAACAGTATACTGGCCACCACAGTGGACAGACTAGGAGACCAGTGGATATATGTGTGTGCATATACACAAACGTTCATATATATTAATGTCTATATACACACATATGGGAAAAAACAGCACTTCTACTCATGCGAAGAGTCTTGGAACTCACAGGAGCAGTTCTACTTGTCCCACAAGGTCATTATGAGTTTCATCTCGATTATGACATCATCTTATTGACAGTTTTCTTAATGCATTAAAATAAATGTTAATATACATACATATTAGTTTATATATACACATATATTCACATATATACAGACTGCAGACATTTAATTAAAATATGTAATTTATCCATACATCTTTGAAGTCTGTGTCTGTGTGTGCATGTGTGTTTATGTGTGTGTGTTGAGCGGTATGGCTCTTCTAACTATTGTGTTTGTAATTCCCACCAAGTAACTGAGTAGGAGCACACAAATAATGTGTAGGAGACTCTAAATCATGCATGAGTTAGAATTGTCATTCTCCTGTGTATAAGCGTGAGCCATCTTGGAAGGAGGAGGTGAGGTGTTAGTGCAGATTGACTAGAGAAACAAATTCATAGACTCTCATATGTGTATAAGAAAGAGCTTATAAAGAAAGTAATTGTATATTAAGAAAACATCTCAGACCACTCCAGTTCAAGTCTATAAGTCTCATTTAGCCGATATGTCCAATACCAGCCTATAAATTCCTCTTCTGACTCACATAACCATGCTTTGACACTGAATACAGGAAGATCACAGGACAGTAGGTGGAAAAGCTTGCAGATCCAGCGGCTGTGAAAGCATCTCAGGTCTGGCATGGGTCTACACAAGGCTCCCCCTGCTCCATGGCTCTGGCTCCATCAGCATAGCTCCAAGTGGCTTGTCAACAGGAATGTGAAGCAGAGAGTGTGTGAGCCCTGCCTCCAACGAGGAAGACAGAAGTTCCCAGAATCCTCAGGTAAGGCCATTGTCCACAGAGAGGACTCAACGGCTATAACCTGACTGACAGGCTAGATTCTAGCCCTTCACGCAAGTTAACAAGGGATTATGTAACTGCCACATGAGGGAAATTAGCAACACTCAAAAGTGAAGAACCAACAACAGCGTGCATGAGATCCCTGTCAGAGTTATTGGAGTGAGCAGTGGTATCAGAGTCTACAGCACAGAGACCATTAAATTTATTTTATCCATATATAATTTTTTTAATTCTCAATTTTTACTTTGCTCTAATATTAAATTTTAAATAATATAAAATTACATGAAATAATATGAAAAATGAATAGCAGAATAATAATATAATGCATTGCTTTAATTTTCATTTTCTACACAGTTTTGCTTAAATTCAGTACAGAAAAAATATATTATGATTAAATACTCATAGGAAAATCTAAGACATTACATTTTCCTATTAATGATAATGTGAAAAATGTATTATAGGATGGTGAAATAGAGCAAACAAAATAGTTGTATGTACAAAGTACAGATTTTAATTCTAATTGATAAGTGTATTCTCCATAGAATGTTTGCCTCTTTTTAAAATCATGTCAGTTAATAATTTTGTAATGATTTCCTCAATTTTAAAAATTGTCAAGTTATTGATTGCAATGGTACTTTTCACTTAATACTAAAAATCTTCTCTTGGAAGTAAATTAAAAATCCTGAGATTTATATAATATGTATTACACTGAATGTCTACATTTGTGTGATGAGTTGTGTGTGAAAGACATGATTTCTAATACTCTCTGATAACATAATATCTATGAATTGGACAAATTTAGAATTTTCTTTGATACTTTTAAAAATCATTTTATTGGGGGCTCATACAACTCTCATCACAATCCATACATATCTTTGGTATTTTTAAGATGTACTTATTGTCTACTGGCATAGGTCAGGTTATTGTGCTCAAATACCCTTAAAGTTTAGTTTTTGCAACTTTAAATTTATGTGATGATATACCTAGAATGGTACACAATTCATGAAACACACACATCTGTGTTTCTTTCCTGTAAGTAAGAGCTGACAACTGTAAATTTTTGGTTCTTTTATGATAACAAAACTGAAAAATCATCTCATATTTTTAAATGGTATGTTACCTCATCTAGATTTTGGTACAATTATTGTCACAAAAAGAAAGCAACTGGGTATTTATAGAACCAGTCCACTGCTCCTTTAGTAAGTTCTTCTTCCCATATGGTAGAATTCTATACTTCCATTGTTTCCATTCATTTCAGATTGGACAAGGAAGTTTTCTTAGTCTCAATATTGGAAATCACATTTCTAACTAAAATTTCCCCTTCACCTCTAACTTTTGGAGAAAGAAGGATTCATATTTTCAAATGACATTATCTTAAAAGCTATAACACCTCTTACTTCAAAATGTGTTTTTAATTCTTTATGAAGGGAACAAGTTGTCCTATTTTATGACATTTCTATTGAAAGACCTATTGTTATTTTTCCTTTTATTTCAGTTTTGCAAAAATATTTCAGTCTTTATTGTGCTGAGAGGAGTTAGATAATATTTGGCATGAATACCATGGATATTATTATTCTAAAAATCTTAATCAGACTGATAAGATCATTTTTATTTGATAATGAGATAACCATGATATTTTCCATTTTTCTTCAGATTTCATTAACAACCTAGTCCTGTGTTTGAAAATTTATTCCCTGTCAGATATTAGTGAACACAGAACTAGATATCTATCCCCACATATTTAAGTATCAGGTCTCAGGGGAATGAACCTAAGCACATCGACAAGGCATATAAAGGCAGTAGCTGATAGGGATATTTAGAAGAAAGTACTTTTCAATACTTTCAGGATATTAATATTTGTTTTAATAAATTCAGCACAGGGATGATTAGTTGACTGCTGTTATTATCTGGACAATGTATGACATCAAGATTTTGAAAACAAAGGAAGATAGACATGTATGAGTGATTCAAGTGGTAACAGGAGACCCGAGTCCCTGTGTGACTTGGATTTCCAATGGCAATGATACAGAGTCTGAATAAAAGTTGAACTGAAAAATACATAATGTAATTCATAAATTGTACCTGAAAATGTATATTTTTGTATTATATAAATTTATGAGATTCATTATTTTATTAATCATGTCTGAAATTTGAAATATTCTCAGGTGTATGATTTTTATTCAGAAAAACCTCCTCTTTCAATTTGATAGATTTTAATAATAGGATACACACATGCACAATAACACAATATCCAAATGCAGTATATGAATCTTTAGAGAACACTGTTTTATTCCATAGCGTGCATGAGATTGAAAGATGAAATGTTGAGAGGAGCATTCGATAGAATGATGGGGAAATGCGATGCACTGAATCAATCTAGCCATAGTCTGTAACTTCTCCATGTTACTTGATTATTTTGTTCTTTAAATGTCCTAATATTGTTTCCACTCATAACTAGCCTGGACACCACTGAAGGAAACACTGCACAATCCTGTCCCATCCTTACCACTGTTTGTTTGAATCTGCAGTTACACTCAGTATGTCAAAGGAGGTCAGGGGAAATATTCCTATTTTTTGCGGACATTCTGCTTTCCCAAGCATGACGTTCTTTTCACGGGACTTATCTCTCCTGATAACATGTCTAATGTATTTGAGACAATGTCTCTGTGTCGTCACTTGTAGGCAGTGTTCTGGCTGTGTTTTTCTAAGACAGATTTATTTGTTCTTCTGATAGATTATGGTACTTTCTAGATACTTTCCCAGCACCATGATCAATTTTAATGTAGTCTTTCATATTCAGTGTCCAGCTCTCAGTTGCCTGTGAGGTGTTTGAAAATACTACCTGGGGAATTAAGTACACTTTAGTGCTCAAAGTGACATCCTTGCTTTTCAACATTTTAAAGACAAAATGTGTAGCATACTTTCCACACCCCCAGGCCATTTGGTATTTTGACTATTGCTTCCCTGAGCATTGCTTGTGTATCCAAGCAAAATATTTGACAAGTTAAATCACTTCTATGTTTATTATTATGTTTACTATTCTATTTTTGTCTACTTTAGATCAAGTTGCAATGAATATTGATGGCCATATTTCTGGTATTGTCTGCTTCCAACTAAGGTCTTCTTTGTTCTATTTCCACTTCTGAACCTGACTCGACTATCTGACAGATCTCTGTTGATGCACTGATGCAACTCTTTTATAATTATTCAGAAAAGTTTTACTTGCATGTGATATTAACCACTTTGGATGATGAATTCCACATTGTGTTGGGTCACCTTTCTTTACAATGGACACCAATATCATTCTCTTCCTGTCTTCTGGCCTGGTAGCTCTCTTCCTTTTTTTTTTTTTTTTCCTTTTGTCACAGACGAGTGTGTGCTTCCAGAGCTACATCACTTTAATGAAGCAGTTCCCTTGGTATCCTGTTCAATCTCAGGGCCTTGTTCTCTGTAATGCGTCCAGTGAGTCTTAGCTTCTTTCTTCAGTGCCATAGTTTCTCTATCATTCCCTACTTCTTGAAATGCTTGTTTGCCAATGCATTATTTTTGGTGCAAAATCTCTGTGTATTTCTTGCTTCTTCTTTTGATACCTCCTGCCTTGCTAACTAATTTACCCAAGGAATCATTCCACATTTCAATTCAAATTTGATTTTTTCATCAATTGTATCATCTTGAGATATGCTGAAGTGGTTATTCCTTTTTGGCTGTAGAGCTCTTTGATTCAGCTTCCACCTGGCTTGAGCTACTCGATGTTCAAGAGCAAGTTCCAGACTCTGCTGACACCTGCTTGGCTCATTCATTTCTTCCCTCTTTACTGGTATGTTGCTTTTTTCATGCATGGTATCCTGGATATTGTCACACAGCTTGTCAGGTGTTCTGTCACTAAGATTCAATGTTTTAGACTTGTTCTTGAAATGGTCCCTAAGTTCATGTGAGATAAGCTCAAGGTGTACTTTAGTTGCAGTGGACTTGTTTTAATTTTCTTCAGCTTCAAACTTAGCCTTCTTAGGAACAAATGATGGTCATCTTCCCAGGAGATCCTTGGCCTTATGTTTGCTGCTTATATGCAGCTTCTCCATCGTTTCTTCCCATGGATAAAGTACTTTTGATTCATATAGATTCCATATGGTGAAGCCAATGTCTATAGCTGTTGCAAACTGGCATTTACAATGAATAAGTCATTTACCTGCAAAATTTCATCCTGTCACCGCCAGCTTTTTACTCTCACCAAGGTCATACTTGCCTAACTGTTTGTTTCCAACTCTCACATTGCAATCACCGACTATTGTCAATGCGCCTTGGTTGGATATCTGATTAATCCCAGACTGAAAAAGTTGGTAGAACTATAAATTTATTTATCCCAGAACTCATTGTTTGGTATATAACTCTAAGAAATACATGAAATCATTTAAATTCCTTGTAGATTGATAGATATGACTCTATCACAGAAGATATTGTCCTTCAAGATAATCTTTAAATATTCTTCCTAATTCTGAATGTGAAGCCATTTCTCTTGAATTTGTCATGCGTGGCATAGTAAATTATATGACTGTCTGACTCAAAATGGCCAACACCAGTCCATTGAAGCTCACAGAGTCTGAAGAGATATATATATATATATAATATCAATATATATATATATATATATATATATATATATATATATATATATATATATATATTTTTTTTTTTTTTGCATGCCATTTCCATTTATCTTGGGAGGGCTCTGAAAATATGAGGTGCTTGTTGCACCCATTGAGTGCCTTGAAAACATTGCTAATATAAATAATTTACAAGACATTTTTGTGGGAGAATCATGTAAGATGTATGAACTTTAATGTGAGGATTGGTTAGTATTGTCATCTCACTATGTTTAAAATGGAACATCCTAGAGATAGAAAAGGAAATCTTATTTTCAAGAAAAAGAGACAACAATGATATGTTACCCAAATATCTTTATCCAGTAGACAGAGAGCTATGACAAAAAAGATGACAAGAAGCAGATATAGACAAACTGAGGCAGAAGAGCAACAGAAGCAGCGAAGCCAAGGTACTAACAGGAACAAAAATGGAGGGTTTCTAGCCCACAGAGAGAAGAGAATGCCTTCAGAGAAGAGGCTGAATGGAGTGCCTCAGGAGCATTTGTATGGGGAGCTAGATTTACAAACTCATGAAACTGGACTTGAATACTTTTGAGCTAAAGCTTACTGTAGCTTGTTGGACATTTTTAGGCAAAGCTAAATAGATTTGTGATATGTATAAGTCAGGAGACATGTGACTGAGAAGCCTTATTAAAGAGGGATAAATCTAGGAAAAGTGGAGGTCATTAATAGCAAAATGGAACACACAGATTGAGAGTCATAGCTATTAGTGAGCTGAAGTGACCTGACTGACCATTTTGAATCAGGCCATCAGAGGATTTACTCAGCTAGGAATGACAAATTGAAGAGGAAAGGCTTTGACTTGATCATTGAAAAGAATATTTCCAGTATTATGTTGAAGTAATTATACTGTTTATATTAGAGTAATATCTACAAGCTCATAAGAAAACCCGGTTAATACAAATCCTATTCAAATACACACACCAAAACCAAAAACCACTGAGGTAAAAATTGAAGAATACTGACAACATTTTCAGTCTGAAATGTATCAAATATGCATTCAAGGTGCATTGGCAATGACTGGTGGTTGGAATGTGGAAGTTGGGAAAAAAAGAAAAAGTAAGAGTATTTGAAAAACACATCTTGGTGAAAGAAATGAAGCTGGAGAGTACATGATTGAATTTTGGAAAACTAACACCTCTTCATTGAAAATACCTAGAAGTATCCCTGTGAGAGTAGCCAAGAGGTGTCTGTCTCGATTGGAAACTGGGCATTGCTGACCATGAATTGTATTTCTTAGTTCTCTAAGCTATACCCAATAACTGTGACTATGGCTCATGACTTCTATTTGAATATTGCAACAAATTATCAAACCCAGCAAGAAGTATAAAATGCTATGGGAGGTGTGTTTGCTGTCAAAATTGGCTAAAAGGTTAGAGGGTGGGGGCCTAGTTTGTCTTTTGTCTCAGAGTAATCAGTCTTGAGTGCTTGATGCGGGTGGCTTTGATTTCCGCTGTTCCCTTTGAAATTAGAGGAGGTCAGATATGCTCCACCTACACACCAGCTTTGCAAGATAGAGTTGGACAGTATTTGGGAGACTAATTTATCTCTCCAAGGAATTGTATAAAAGAAAAATTTGCCTGAATGGAGTAGAAGTTGTCATATTCAGAGTCAATGAAGATAGTCAAATTGGATTAAAAATAAAATACTTTGTTATGAAGATAATAGTAATGTCTGACTTCCCATGAATTTGCATTTATGAGGATCTTCATTTACAGTTATCTGTCTTCTTTTCGTTGTTGGCAGTGGTGATGTTATTCTCTATATTGCTCATAATGAGCCTGGCATATAGTGTTTCAGCATATAATTTGTGCTTGGTACTATGCTCAGATATTCACCTTCATATATTCAAAGATTCAAGTTACAAAGATATTGATAACAGAAAGTGATGCAAATGAAAATAAAAATATAAGAAACACACTCAACAAATCAGAACCAACAACTGAGTCACTGTAATAGAATCTCATCACAAATTGGGGAATACTTGTACATTAAAATCTTCAAGGGAAAGGCTATACAGAGATAATTTTGAATGAGATAATTCAGCATGGGTTACAATTTCTGAATTTCATATTCAGATAAAATCTTTGTTGTTCAATTATCTTCACTTCAAATATTCAATATACATAGAATCAAGAATGTGTTATAATTAACATTTAATTACTCTAATGATAAGATCAAAGTGACTGAATAAGTAAAATGCATAATTTAAAATCAATTTGAATCAGGATTGGAACACATATTTTAAAATGCAAAGGAGAAATAAATCCTATTGTCTTTTTAATATTATAGTGCTCTTAATGCATATTTTTAATAGAATGGAGATATTTTAAGAATAATGAAAAACAAATATTATAAGAAACCTATTCATATAATTATATTTCAAAAGCTATCCATGGATCAGATCTATGTTACTTATCTATCTAATTATCTACCTTTGTCTTTTATGCATATGATTATGAAAATATTTTATCATTAGAAAATTCTTTATGTTTTAAAAATTATGTTACACTTAGTAATATCATCACTTCTTTAAAATCATCCAGAAAGACTAATTTCTTTGGTATCGTTGTTGTTGTTGTTACTCTATATTTTCCAAAAAGCAATGTCACTGCTATCGAGTAGAATGCAACTCATAGTGACCATACAGAGCAGAGTAGAACCACCCCTTTAGGTTTCTGATGTGTTTGGGAGTAGAGAGCCGTATCTTTATTTTGTATTGTGACTTCCAGATTCAAAGTGCCGACCAGGGTTCTTTTTAAGTTGTGGGAAAGTGAGAATTTGATGAATGAATTGAATTTGTTAGGTCAGTTATTCTATGATAAAATATACACCAAAATTTCTCTTTTGACTCCTTGCATTTTATTCTTACTAAAATAGAAGGCACATTCTTTTATCAGATTGCAATTCTGTGAATTTGCTTGTTACTATGTTGGTAGAAGCTATGCCACTAGTAAGTCGAATATTAGTAGTCACTCATGGTGAGCAGTTTTCAGTGGAGTCTCAAGATTTTGAACAGGATAGGAAAAAATAATAGGCAGATAACATATGAGGTATTAATCACTCCAAACTATGAATAGCAGCAGAATATTGTCAGATATAATGCAAGATAATTAACACCTTAAGGTTAGGACTTCAAAATATGACAGGGAAAGAAATACTTCTTCAAAGCAGAGGTGACCTAGATAATGAAAATGGAGCAAAAGTTTTGGGGACTGTCTTTTTCTATTGGGGAACTAATCAAAATTAAATGGAACAACTGCCAACATCATTAATAATTGGAACGTGGGTGGCAAAAGTAACAAATCGAGGAAAATAGGAAACATTAAAAAATAAAACACTAAAAGAACATTATCTAAAACATCTGTGAGCTAAAATATATTGGTAGTGGGCATTTGTTATAAGCAATTAATAAGACTTATGTGTTGGATACTGGGGTAAAAATGGTGACCCGATAGGTCTCACCTGGCTGGAGTTCCAGCTGCAAGACCAGAAAATTGGGAGGTAAGATGAAGGAAATGGGGAGATTGTGTCCTCCAGTTAGAACTAGGGTACCAGGGTCTCTCCTGAAGCCATTTTTTGTGTGTGATTTCCACTTACAAAGCAAACCAAGAACACTTTAAAGCATCCTAGGTTTGGCGAGCCCTTGGGCACCAACTGCGCCCTTGGCGGAAGCAGCGATTTCTCCAGGCAGATGCCCTAAAGGGGACAGAATCCCAGACAAGAGGAGAACCCCATGCTGGAGCTCTCTGCAGGGTTGGCTGCCTTGAACTCACAGCCTGGGGAGTGTCGATGGCGGGTAGCCATAATTTAGAACAGAAAAAAAAAACCCCAGATATTTACCCCAGGTAGATCACAGTGTGGGAGAAAATAAGCGGATAGTCAGAGTCCAGGGAGTGAATTTAGTTCCAATTGGCTGAGAAGGAAACAACCCCCTTGATAAGCTGGATCTCCTCCTCTGGAGGTCGACCTAACACCTCCCAAATCGGAGCACATCATAAGCATAATAAAAAAATTGAAATATATATTATTGGTTTAAAACTAAAACCCATATCTGGTTGCTCTGAAGAAACCTAGCTAAGGAACGCAAGAACTTAGCTATAAGGCCTGGTGACTTTTTGAATAACAAAGACTCACTGTAGCAAGTACTAGCTTTAACCAGCAAAGAACTGCAGCCCAGTGACTCTGAGAGACAATTTCATCTGATCATATTCTAGCTGGCCAGGGAGATAAAATAAAATAAAATAATCCTCTGATCTAGTAGGCACCAGCAGACTAGCTAGGACAATAATACCAGCTTGCCTCTCAGCAATTCTATACATAGCTGAGGAGGCCCTGCCTTTTCTGGGGCCCTAGACGGGCTGTGGGAACATACCAGCCTTCTGCCCCCCCTCCCCCACACACACACACTGCAGTGCTACATACAGCACAAGGCAGGAACACCAGCAAACTCCAGCACTCAACTGACGCCTAACCACGGTTGGGATCTTGCCTTTGAAATAATCCCACACAGCATCTGTGGAACCCTGCACCAAACGGGTACACCATCCTGCTACCTTGAGAAAGAGTTGGAACTTCTGCAGCCTCACGGACAGGTGATCAATTTTCAGTTATCTCCTTAACTAATACTATATTTCTTCCACTCTGTTCACTAACCCTTCTATCTTTTCCACCACAGTCAGTCTCAACGAGCTCAGGTTTGTGTTGCAGTTTTTAATTCTATCTTCCTCCTTTTTCCCGCTTTTCTCCTCTTTATCCTCTTCTCTCCCACTCTCTCCTATCATATGCCACTACTGGCTTCCAGGTCACTACCCTCCGCTTAGGGCAAATTAACCCAAATAGCAGGAGGAACTCTAGCCTGCCCTCCGTGGGAGTGGTGCACACCACACAAGGCAGCTGAGACAAACATCTACACAGTACTGCACTGCTGAGGAAACCTCCGTCAGACCTCTAAGGTGATCTTGTCAATAGGGCAATTCTGCCCAGCATCACTGGGTCCCTGCATTAAAAGAGCACACCAACCTTCCATTGTGGGGCCGGGTCTAAACCCCTCTGGCAACACATTCAAGCAATTAGGGATCAGCTATCCCTTTATTCCTAATTTACTCCTTCTCTCTCTCCTCACTCTTTACCATCACAGCCAATATTAATGAACACAGTTGGTTTTTTTTCCCCCCTTCTTTCTCTTTAGTCTCTTTTTATTTATTTCCTCTTTCTGTCTTTGTTCTCTTTGCTTCTCTGTCTGTTTGTATGATTCTCTCTGCTCCCTCTCATTCTTTTCACATGCCACTGCTGGTTCCCAGACCCCTACACTCTGCCCAGGGCAACCCTGTCCTCCCAGTGGGCAGCCTGACCCCTAAGACAGTGTTGCACACAGCACAGCACGGGGTCAGCTATTTCTTTATATATTTTTAAAATTCTCTCTCCTTCTTCCTTTTCTCTTTCCTTGTGTTCTTCATTCATGTTTTCATCTTTTATCCTCTTCTTCTATCTCGTCTCTATTTTCTACCTTAGCCTCAGCAGATTCAGTTCTCCCTTTTTGTTGTTTTTGTTTCCTTTTTTAATAAAAATATTTTCACTTTTGTTTGCTTGTGCAATTTAGGGGTGTGTGTCAGTTTGCTTGGCATTGTGGCTCCAGTCTGTGTCTTCCTCTTTCTCTCTTTTTTCCTCTCCTTTCACTCTATTTCTTGTCACAAGCCACTGGCAGCCTTGAGGCCACTCCCCTCTGCCTAGAGAAACTCTGAAGGTCCAATTGGGGGAGCTTCCACCCGCATTTATTGACTTGGCAAGAAGATGGGGAATTCACGCCGTTCCTCTTCCACACAGCAAGCAGCAGGGGGTTCTCCCCTACAAAACGTGGGGGCATCCCAAGCCTAAACCACGAAGCCCTACAAGTGACTGGTGAAACACCTGACCACCACTAGTGGGGCTCCACGCTACTGCGAGAAGATCCACCTAACTTCCAAGGCGATCTCTCTATCTGTGGTAATTCCCCTGCCATCTACAGAACTCTACACCAAGGAAGTCATACCCACACGCCCTCTCAGCACTCCAGTTGGAGAGGAAAACACCACAGCCTAGCCGAGGTGCTCCAAGAACCTTGAAGCCTACTTAAATATCAGCCAAGGAAGTGTTGCCCTCGTGAGCCCACAACAACCCAACCAGTGTTACATGAGGGGAATATCCAACACACTTTCCAAGTAACAGAATGCTGGATGGCTAGGATAAGAGTGAAACCACCCGAAGATATAGCAATAGCCTGACCCCTCAATAGAGCTACCGGCAGGTAGTTCATAGAAGTACTCATACGAATCCCCCAAGAGAGAGCCCAGGGCTCTTTGACTCAGGAAGATGACTCCACATTCCTATAAAACAACACATAAACAGCTACCAGTTCTAACAGCTTCAATGAAAAAGCAGGAGAAAGAGAAGACAAGCCAGAAGAAATCATTAACCTAACAATAGGCATAGAAGAAGCAGATATTAACCTGCCACAAAAAGAAATATTCAAAATGCTGCTTGAAGTCATAAAGGATATGAGGGAAGCAATGCAGAAAAAAGACAAAATGATACAGGTGATAAAGGCAAAGCACCAAAGGGAAATACAAGAGTTAAGGGATGAAATAAAAAATCCAGTGACAAATTGACAGACCTTGTGCCAGTGACATAGAGGGTAACCAAGCAAACCTCAGCAATGGGAAAAGCAGTCAAATTAGACAATCAAAATATCTGAAGAAAACTTGAGAGTCATGTCTGATGCTATGAAAAGAAACAATATTAGACTACTGGAACAAGACACAAGAATCAAGTCAACAGTGAACTTCCCCAGCTTAATAAATGAAAATCAGGCAGCCATTCAAGGGGCTGAAAGAACACCAGCCAGACTCAATCACAGGAAGAAGTTACCAAGACAAATAATTGTCAAACTATTCAACTATGAGGAAAAGGAGATCATGAAAGCAGCTAGGGAAAAGCAAACAGTCACGTATAAAGGTACCCCAGTAGGAGCATGTTCAGTTCTATCAGTGGAAACGATGAAGAAGAGGAGGGAATGGAGTAACATATTCCAAAAATTGAAGGAAAACAATGCAAACCCAAGAATACTTTACCTTGCCAAAGTATCTATTAAGAAAGATGTAGAAGTATGAGTCTTCCCAGACAAGGACAACCTTAAAGAATACATAAAAAAGTAACCCAGCCCTATAAAAGATCCATGCCAATCCAGTACTGGCAGAAGATCCACACTCACTGGGGAAAATAGGAGATCATCACATAGAACAACTCCACTCATAGGGCAACAAAGAGGAAACAGCTCCTAGGATAGCATCAGCTCAATAGTGGAAAGAAGGCAAACATAAAACACACAACACAAGCAGATAAGATAGGTACATAGGAAATTGTGCAACACAAAATGTACAAGATGACATCACAGAGTCCACATCACTGGATATCATGTACTTGAACACAAGAATTAAAAGACAGAGGCTAACAGACTGACTCAGGAACCATAATCTATCCATCTGCTGCCTCCAGGAGATTCATCTGAAGCTTGCAGACAAAAACAGGTTGAGAATTAAAAGCTGGAGGAGAAATATGCCAAGCAAATAGTAATGCAAAATAAGCAGGGGTAGCGATCTTAATAACTGACCAAAATGACCTCAAGGTACAGGCCATAACAAGAGACAAGAGGGGCACCATATAATGCTTTTGGGAAAAATAGACCAAGAAACAGTGAGCATAATAAACATATATGTACCTAACGAGAGATCTGGGAAATTAATGAATCAAACACCCCAAAAGATGAAAAAAGAGATCACAGGCTCAACAATTATAGTTGGTTACTTTAATACACCACTCTCTGAAGAAGACAGATCATTGGGAAAGAAACTCAACAAGGAGGCTACAGATCTAAATAGTACAATTGGACGACTTGACTTGATAAATATTTTCAGAACACTCCACTCACATGCAAACGAATTCACATTCTTTTCAAGCCCACATGGCAAATATTCGAAAATAGACCACATGCTGTGAGACAAGTTGAACTTGAGTAAATTCAATCACATAAAGTTTATACAGACATCTCTCTCTGAACATTGTGCCATAAAATTGGAAATTAACAGAACGACGGTGCAGAAAACAAGGGCTAAAAATTGGAGGATGAATAATTTCCTATTGCAAAAGGAGTGGGTATTGACCCAGAACAGAGATGAAATCAGGAAGTTTTTAGAAACCAAGAGAATGAAAATACGACATACCAAAACCTGTGGGATACAGCAAAGGTATGTATCAGAGGAAGGCTCATAGCAATAAATGCACACATTAAAAAAGAAGAGAGATTCGTGGATGATATGCTGACACAAAACTTACACCAATTAGAGCAGAGTCAACAGAACAATCCTATTAATAGCAAGAGGATAGATATAATAAAAATCATGGACAAGATACAGGAGAGTGAAAACAAGAAAACTATGGGAAAATTATGATGCTAAAAGTTGGTTCTTTGAAAAAATTAACAGAATCGATAGACCTCTGGCAAATCTAACTAAAGAATGGAAGGAACAAACATTTGCAAGGATGAGGGTTGAAGCACGGGACATTACAATGGACCCTAATGAAATTAAAAAACAATTACACAGCACTATGAAGGTCTATACTCTAACAAATTCAACAATTTGGAAGACATGGACAAAATTTTGGAAACATAATCCTGCCTTAGACTATCCCAGATGGATGTCAAGAACTTCAACAGACCCAAAGCAATGGAAGAAATATACAAGGTAATCAAGGGATTATCAACCAAAACTCCCCTGGGCCAGATGGCTTCACAGGAGAATTTTACCAAGCTTTCTGGGAAGAAGTGACACCAATCCTATAAAAACTCTTCCATAACACAGCAAAATATGGAAAACTCCCAAACTCTTTCTATGAAGCTAGTATAACTTTGATATTAAAGCAGGCAAAGATGCCAGAAGAATTGAGAACTATAGAGCAATGTCCCTAATGAACATTAATGCAAAAATCCTTAACAAAATATTAGTCAATGGAATACAAAAGCATATTAAAAAATAATTCACCATGACCAAGTGGGATTCATACCAGGGATGCTGGAATGGTTCAACATACGAAAGACCATCAGCATTATTCACCACATTGGCAGGAAAAATGATAAGAACCACATAATAATATCGATAGATGCGGAAAAAACATTCAACAATGTCCAACATGCATTACTGTTTAAGACACTCAAGAAGATAGGAATAGAAGGAAAATTCCTCAATATTATACAAGCCATCT
Source organism: Tenrec ecaudatus (assembly GCF_050624435.1). NCBI lineage: Eukaryota > Metazoa > Chordata > Mammalia > Afrosoricida > Tenrecidae > Tenrec > Tenrec ecaudatus. Next base: position 60,977,458 of record NC_134540.1, on the reverse strand, counting down.
ATAAAAAACCAACAGCTAATGTAGTAGTTAAGGGAGAAAAGAAGAAAACAATTCCATTGAAAAAGGGGACGAGACAAGGATGCCACCATCCTTCTTCAAAGAATTGGAAAAACAGATGATCAACTTCATATGGAGGGAGAAGAAGCCCAGAATTAGCAGAGAACCCCTTAAGAAAAAGGACAAAGTGGGAGAGTTTGCACTACCTGACTTTAGCACATACTATATGGCCACAGTAGTCAAAACAGTGTGGTACTGGCATGATGACAGATATTGAGACCAATGGAAAAGAGCTGAAGACTCAGAAATAAAAAGATCAGCATATAAAAATGGACCTTTGATAAGGGACAAACATATTAAATGGGAAGCAGATGCCATCTTCAATAAATGATGCTGAAAAAAATGGATGTCTACCTGCAGAAAAATGAAGCAAGACCCTTACCTCACTCCATGCACAAGAATAAACTCAAGGTGGATCACAGACCTTGAGATAAAACCCCAAACTATTAGGACCATCAATGAGGGAATTGGGACAAACCTGAGAATCTTGGCACAGGGACTACATAGGCTATCAGAAATGGGGAAGGATACAAATACAGAGGAGTCACAAATAGACAAATGGGATGCACTGAAGATAAGACACCTCTATACATCAAAATAATTCACCAAGAGAGTAATAAAGAGCGTCCATTGACTGGGAAAACATCTTTAGTAATGATGCATCAGACAAAGCCCTTATTACTAAAATCTACAATACTTCGCAAGCTTACAATAAGAGAAAAACTAATTGCTCACTGAGGAGGAGGGCAAAGGACCTGAAGAGAAGTTTACAGAGTCTGACACTCGAATGGCCCATAAACATATGAGAAAATGTTCCCAATCATTAGCCATAAGAGAAATGCAAATGAAAACAATGCTGAAATACCACCTAACACCCTCGAAGGTAGCCCAATTCAAAAAAGCAGAAAGCAACAAGTGTTAGAGGGGCTGTGGTGAGATAGGAACTCTCATCCACTGCTGGTGGACCTGTAGGTATGTACAGCCACTATGGACATTGATTTCTCAAACAGATGGAAATTGAGTTACCATATGATCCAGCAATCCCCCTACTGGGCATAAATCCAGAAGAGACAAGAAACAAACCATGGCCAGACATCTGTGCTCTAATGTTCATTGCGGCACAGTTCACAATCTCCAGGAGTTGGAAACAACCCAAATTTCCATCAACAGAAGAATGGATTAAACAACTGTGGTATATACATAAAATGGAGTACTGTGCATCGCTAAAAAGCAGTGATGAACGCATGAAGCATATCGCCGCATGGGAAGAACTGGAGGAAATTATGCTAAGTGAAGTAAGCCAAGCACAAAAGGACAAGTATAACATGAGTCCACTACGATAAGTTTTTATATATATATATATATATATAAAGAACAGAAAGGTAAATTCAAAAGGGACACAGGGAAAAAGCTACTGTATACAAACCCTCCAGGTGTGAGGTCAATGTAGTATGGTAGGGGCCAGACCAAATCCAGGGGTACATATGGTAGCCAATTAAAAAGGGGGTGGAGGGAGGAAAGGGGAAAGAACAATAAAGATGTGTGATTGGAGCATAGGGCACTGACCCACCCAAGGGGAGCATATTGTTTGTTTCTCCAAAGGGAAAGAGGGACCAGATATAAAGCCAGTGCCAGATGAATGCAGTGTGCCGGCAAAAAGTGGGGAATCAATGGAGGGGCCTTAGGGCAAGGCTCTCACACCAGCTACATAGACAACTGCCCCTCCCCCCAGAAGAATTTATTTAAGTGGGCAGCACTGAAGCTGGAGCTAGGGGAAAGGAACATGTCCAATCAGAGCAAATAGGAGCAAATGAAGGTGGAGGAAGAGAGAGTGGAACACATCCTGGCCCATCAGGCCTGGAGGATGATATGCCCGCTCTGATTAGCCGAGGGACAGAGTGGACAATATGGCTGATCCTACAATGGGACATGCTGTACCTTGATGGCCCAGGGCCCTAAAGGTGACAACACTGGAGAATCAGTGTCGGAACTGGCCCAGACTGACCCTGTGACACTGAGTCCAACCACTAACAGCAGGTAGCAGAGCAACTGTGGGAGCAGAGCAGGGAGCGCCTGAAGAAGTACAAAGGACAGACTCTGGGGTCAGAGCATGGTACCACATCGGACCTGACTGAAGGACATGCTAAGAGATCAAAAATCAGAACTTGATCTATTTACAGGTTTTTCTTTCTTTGTAAATTTTTTTCTTTCAATTAATTTATTCTTCTATGGGTAATTAGTTTCCTTTTTTGTTGTCATTTCTGTGTTCTCACTCCTCGCCTATCTTACTATGGCTTGATTTTTGGTGCATATTATTATCTCTGCAGATCTTTCTTGATAAGATAGACTGGATGAATAGTTGGAGGAGTAAACAATGGGACCAAAGGGACACAGGCGAGGGAGAGGTGAGTGTAAGGAGGTGGTGCTGACCAACCCAGAGACAGGGGAGCAACAAGTGATCCAAAGTCAGTAGGCGAGGAGGGTGTGAGAGGCCTGGTAGGGATTCAACAAGGGAAAGGTAACCAAGAGAAATTGCTGAAACCCAAATAATGACTGAGCATGATAGTGGGACAAGAGGAAAGGAATGAGAGGATAGTGGGACAAGAGGAAATAGAGGAAAGTACTAGGTGACAAAGGGTATTTCTAGAGGTCTAAATACTGGAATGTACATATGTAAATATATTTATATAAGAGTGTGGAGAAATCTGTGTGCATATATTTATAGATTTAGCATTAAGGCAGCAGATGGACATTGGGCCTCCACTAAAACACTTACTCATCAAGAACATGTTCTATTAAATAGGCATTCCAGGATTCACACCTTCCTGATACAATACCTGAAGATAAACGTGCACATAAGCAAATGTGCTGAAGAAAGCTAATGGTGGCCGGCTATCAAAAGATATAGCGGGTCTTAAAGCTTTGAAGATCAACAAGTGGCCCTCTAGCTCAGAAATATCAAAGTGCACATGGAAGAAGCACATCAGCCTGTCCGACCACAAGGTGTAGAAGGAACCAGTGATCAGACATCAAAGAATTAAATATCATATCAGTGGGTGTCCATTTGCCTGATACAATCAGTGAAAACAAACATGTTCATAAACAAATGTGGTGAAAAAAAGCTGATGGTGCCCGGTTATCAAAAGATATAGATAGCATCTGGGGTATTAAGGGCTTGAAGATAAACAAGTGGCCATCTAGTTCAGAAGCAACAAGCCCACATGGAAGAAACACATCAGCCTGTGTGACCATGAGCTGTCAAAGGGATCAAGCATCAAGGAACAAAAAAATCATATCATTGTAAATGTGGGTGAGAGTTGAGTGGAGACTCAAAGCCCATTGGTAGCCAACTGGACACCCTCTTACTGAAGGGTGTGGGGAGGACATGAGTCGGTCATGGTGCAGGGTAGCAACGATGAAATATAGAACTTTCATCTAGTTCTTAAAGGCTTCCTCCCCCCACTATCATGATTCCAATTCTACCCTACCAATCTGGCTAGACCAGAGGATGTACATTGGTACAGGTAGCAAGTGGAAACTTAGGGAATCCAGGACAGATGACCCCTTCAGGACTAGCAGTGAGAGTGGCGATGCCTGGAGGGTGAAGGGAAATGTGAGGTAGAAAGGGGGAACTGATTATAAGATTCTACATATAGCCTCCTCGCTTGGGTATGGACAGCAGATAAGAGGGCAGGGTGGGGGGATGTCAGACTATGTAACATATGACAAAATAATAATTTATGAATTATGAAGGGTTCATGAGGTAGGGGAGAGTGGGGTGGGAGGGTGGACATGAGCAGCCAATATTAAGGGCTCAAGTAGAAGGCAAATGTTTTGAGATTGAAGATGGCAACAAATGTACATATATACTTGACACAATGGATTTGTGCATGGATTGTGATAAGACTTTTATGAGCCTCCAATAAAAAGATTAAAAAAAAACCAAAAAAAGACTTATGTGTTAGTCTGAGTTGAGTAGAGAACCAAATTCAGTGACTTTCATATACATGTATAAGAAAGGGATTTATATTGTATCTGTTGTTGACTTGAGACTTAAGAGTGAAAGGGTAGAGTTTAGCTTGTCGATCGGGTCTCAGCTTAATGACCTCATTAGAAGGTTCTAAGGCTATGAATAGCTTGGTGGAGGTGAGACCCATGCTCACTCCCTGTGAAACACTCCTGATGACAAGGCAAATGGAGCCACGCTGATGCAGACAGAACCCTGGGAGTTGTAGGAGCCATGTGAAGACCCCTGCCAGCACTGAGATGCTTCTACTGACACTGGACCCACAAGACTTTCCACCTACTGCCCTGTGATCCTCCTGGATTCAGCATTGTTGCATGGCTGCATGAGTCTAAAGAGAAATTTATGGACTAGTATTGGACATAGAGGCGAATATTGCACTTATGGACTTGCTCTGAACTGGGCTAGGATGTGTTTTTAATGTACAATTACTATTTTTATAAAGCTATTTCTTATATACATATGTGTGTCATGAATTTGCTTCCCTACTCAACCCAAACTAACACATGTATCAAGAGATAATTATACTCATATATCAATAAAACATCCTATTCCAGTCCAACTTGAGTCTATAAGCCTGATACTAGTCAATAAGTCTCTCTGCAGACTCACACAGACAATTGAAATGATGCAGAAGGCAGGAAGATCACAGGCCAGGGAGCATGAAGTCGTGTGGATCCAAGGTTGGTGGAAAACATTGCAGGGCTCTATCAGGGCTAACTATCAGCAAGAGGGAAGGTCAATGTGGGGAGTGGTGGGGGACGCTCTCCAGAGAGCTATATATCCCAGTTGCACCTCCAAGAGTGGTCATCAGCTTGCAACCCGATTGACAGGCTAAACTGTACCCACATCGTATTACAGGTGCCATGTTGGCACAAAATACCTACCTATCGCAACGTACTTATCCAGGATGACAAGTCGAACTAGGATGGCGCCATATTCATTATCAAAAATCAACTTTAAAAATCTATTTGATGTATAATGATGGATGTCATTGGATAATATCTATATGTCAAAAAGGAAGACCAGTTAATACAATCACTATTCAAATTTACACACAAACCACTAAAAATCTCTTCGGGATTCTGGTGTGCTATTAGGTAAGTATTGGTCTGTTAACAATAGAGTCAGGGGACAGGTTGTTTCACCAGAGATAGATAAAGCTAACAGCTCTCAGAAAAATTTGGAACTTAGAAAATCCTATATAGTAGTTTTTCCCACAATGGAGGATGCTGGAATGATCCAGGGAGGGAGTTCACAAAAGCAAATGCATACACTTTATCCTTGATGGCGGGCTAGAGCACAAAAAGTGTTTAATTGCCAAGGGGTGATGAGTAATTTTTCTTCAGAAAAACAAAAGAAGTTTGAGAACCTATGCATGGAATTGCTATAAATAGGAATCAACAGTAGGGCAGTGGGTTTTGTTTTGTTTTGATCAAATTCTTCAGTCTAAAATAAATTAAAACATGAAATCAAAATAAATTAATATTACTAGTGATTGGTATGGATATGTAAGAATGAGGAAGAATAAATAGTTGGAAAATAGTCTCAGGGGTAAAAACAAAGCTGGAGATTGAATGATAGATTTTGCAAGAGCAATGATTTCTTCATTGCTGATAACACTTTCAAAAACAAACAGCATCTACAGTCACAATCTTTAAGGCATGGAATACACAAAAATCAAATTAGCTACATCTGTTGAGAAAACATGGAGAATCCAATATATTTAGTGAATGCAAGGTCAGGAGTGGACAGTGGACAGACCATAAGTTGCTCATATGTAAGTTTAAATTGAAGCTGAAGAAGATTAAAAAAACCATTGCAAAATGTGACCAAAACTGAGAACCAAAATAGGACTTTGAATATGTCCTATCTGAATTTTGAGAACATCTAAAGAATACATTCTAATCATTCTGCACTGATGACAGAGTCCCATGAGCTGTAGAATGGCATCAATATAATCATATATGAAGAAAGCAAAGAGTTATTAAAAGAAAGGAAAGAAAAACAAAAATAAACACAGTTAGAAGAGACCCTTAAGGATTCTCTTGAATGCAGAGTAACTAAGAATATAAGAAACAATAAGTAAAAATTTGAACAGAAAATTTCAAAACCAAATTGAAGAAGACAAAATTGTAATTAAATATGAAAAACCTGGAGTTAGAAATATAATAGGGAAGAGCACATAAATCTTATCACTAAGGAGAGGAACTGAATAAAAAGAAAGCACATCTTGATTTTGAATATTGAATGATTTTGTGGGCAAAATGATGAATGATACAAGAAACAACACAAAGGACTGAAGGAATACACAGAATCACTCTACCGAAAGAATGAGCCAACACTCAACCATTTTTAGAGAAAGCATATGGTCAATAGCAAACAATTTCACAGAAGAAATCCTAACTTCCCTTGAGCCATTAGCTGTGAACAAGGCAGCAGAAAATGACATATCAACTGATGGGTTTCCAAAAACAGATGCAATGTTGAAAATACTGATGTTATTTAGCTAGCTGCATGCTGTCTAGAAGGCATGCATATTTTGTGTCCAATACAAAAAAATGACGCATAGCATGCAGAAAATACTGAGCAATATCATTAATACTGTACACAAGTACTTTTTGGGAGGTGTATGGAATGGTATTGGCCATCTTGAATTATATGACTTACTAGTCCAGGAATGATAAATTGAATGGAAATGTCATGGCATTCATCATCAAAAAGAACCTTTTTAAGATCTATCTCAAAATACAAAGATGGATATGTCAGGATAATATCTACTGTAGAGGAAAGATCTTCCTCTGTTAAATTATGAGGACCTACCACTGAAGGGACTCATCTTTCAACAGTACATCCACAATACATGCCAGCTCCAGAGGAGGACATGAAAAATAATTGGAAGTTGGCACCCACATTACCATATCAAGAAAGACAAGCCTGGTGATCTGCAGAGGTAACATCTGAGAATTACTATAAAGAAATTGAATTATGTAACATATGAGATCCCCATGAATCAGGCATGACTAGAAGGCAATGGATTTGATTATTTAACTTTTAAAATGATATTAAAACCATCACCTGTTTGGCTATTTGTCCTACTGTGAAGCTCTTCATCTTGCTTGGATTCTGGAAACCATAGCAGTGGAACTCTAAATACAAGCCAGGGAAGCCACAATCACAGAATCCCGAGGAACTCTAAGACTAAAACAAACTAGGAATAAAGGTGTTTCTACTTTTGAATATTAACCAAAGAAAATCCTATCAATCAAGACAAAATCTTGTCCAATTTAGTGCTGGGAGAAGAGTCCCTCAGTTGTTGTTTTTTATCTGTAGACATACACAATGGTTACAAGAATGGAATAAAGTACAACAAGAACTAGTAATACGGTATAGGGCCAGTCAATATTCTGTTGCACGTGGCTTAGCGATGTTGGATCCAATTTGATGACAGCTAACATTAACATTTATGTGTTCATTGATTAACACTTGACATATAACAATTTGAGCAAAACGTAAAACAGCATTGCCACAAGGTTTTAATTTTATAATTCACAACTTTATTCCAAATAAAACATGGTTAAACATGTACGTGCCATCAGTGAATGTCTGTAGATTCTCTAAGTAATTCCCTTGCCCTAAGCTTCCTAAGGAATCTTAAAAAAATCAAATTACAATAGTGACTTCTGAAGCGATCTGTGGGACAGTTAATTTCAAGGCAGAAAGATCACTTCAGAAGATTATGGAAAAATTTTGAGAATTAGAACATTTAAAAGTGCATTGCTGAGAAAAGGGCTATGAAACTTGAGCTTTGGATTTTTTTTCCATCATGAAAATGAACTTGATCATTTTTCAAGAGTAGCAAGGGCTGTTCTGTGAAAATTACATTGAAAAACCTGACCCGATCTAACCTACAACCCTAACCTTATCATTTGGACTTCATTGTGTTCCCCCAAATTTAAAAAAAGAATGCTATTTGTGTCCTTCAAGGATAGCAACACTGTTGTTTGACACAGAGTAAACCAGAGTTAAAAATTCAAAAGTGTGCAGATCGAGATGAAGGATGCTTTGAAGAATAATTGTTTCACTTATTGATATTTTGCTTTAATGACTATTTCCATGATTCTGTAGTAACATTTTAAATTACTGTAACAAAAAGAAATGGGTTTATATGCCGCTTCTATCCATACGTTTTATGACTTCCTCCCTGTGACTGGGAAGAAGTATGTACATAAGATATACAGGAACATAACTCAAAAATTGATGTTTTGCCTTTAGGCTGGGTATAAAAGTGATTCATGTCAGAAGCAGCAACAGGGAATACCCAACCATCAAGGAACAAAGATCTGCACTTGAGATCTCTACGTGAATAATTAGTGACAGCAGAAATACTGGAGGTTATGAGACAAACACAAGGAATGCATCAAGATCAGGAGACAGAGAGGTAGACTGTTCTGCCCACGGAGCAAAGTAGAAACCAAGGGATTGGATGGCTGAAAGACTGAGGATCAAAGAGACATGCTGCTTGCATTGCTGTGAAGACATGCTGCTTTACACAAAACAAATGGATCCTGACTTTTGGTAACCTTTTGACTTCCCTACTCTTGTTAGGTTTCCAGTTATGACCCATAGCGAATTAAAACACTGCCTGGTTCTAGGTCATCTTCACCAGTGTTTTTATGTTTGAACTCACCATTGCAAGCACTGTGTCAATCCATCTTGTCAAAGGTCTTCCTATTGTTCCCTACTCTGGGACTTTGCCAAGCATAAGTCTCCGTAATAGTGAGTACTGTCTTTGAGATCTATGTAGCATTTCAAATTAGTATAAAATTCAGTAGAGAAGTCGAGTGTTGTGGGGAGATAGTGTTAGAACAAGGTAAAGGAGGTTGGAGAGTGTGGAAACGCGTCTGATCTCTGTCTCAATGATGTTATCTTTGGGTAGATGTGGAGTTGGATTCTCCTTCTTTCTCCTGAAGCCAGAGGAAGTCAATTTGGGCCCACATCATGGTCTCACATATGAGACTAACATTACTTGTCTTCCCAGTTCTTCGTTCCATATGCACTCATAGATACAATTGCCTAACTGGCGTGTTTTAATATTGATTACTTAAGTCAGTGTTGAATGGCAGAATGTCAAATTTATTCTTAAGATGTCCAACGAGTAACCTAAAAGTTGTCAGCTTGAGATGCCCCAGAGGCACCTATGAAGAATGTCCAATTTGTTTCTGAAAGGTCACAGTCTTGAAATCCCTACTAAAGTCAATGATTTGTAGCTCATGGAGTCACAATGTGTCTGAATTGATTCAATAATAACTTTTTTATGAGGTAGCATTTACTATTTATTTATGCTCTCCTATTATGCCCTAGACATTTTTAATCCTCTCTTCTACCTATTTTGAATTCCTTTGTCTGCTAAATAACTACTATACCAACCAAATATAATTAATTCAATGGACACAAAGAGTTTATCACTTTCATGGAATTTGAATTTTCATGAGGCTTTCCTAAGATGTTTTTTTTTCTTTCTTTTCTCCCACGTCCCTTAAATCACACTAGTTAGGAAGCCGTCTACACAGTCATGTCTTTTACAAATGAAGACAAATAGCTTGCAAGCATTTATAATGGTTTTGGTTTTGAATAGCCATTCGTTTCTCTTTTCACTTATAATTTTGTTTTGTTTTGCTTTTTTATTCTTCAAGGTGCATAGCTATATCAAATTTATTTTCCATGTTATTTCAGCCTGGGAAACCATTTTAAGAACTAGAAATAGGTGTATAAGTGACATGTTAAATTTTCATCAGCAAGTTAGGGATGTGTTTTCCTATTTGACACATCATAGTATGTAATGAAGCATAATGGTGTGGAACTGCTAAGCTGAAAGGAGCTGCATCTCGCCTGCCCAGAATATGGGAGAAAAACGAAGTCAGCTGCACCAGGCTTGAACTAAAAGAAAGAGAATGGGCTACATGTTTGGAGATTTTTGTTTAATGTTGAATAGAATTATGAAGATGATATTATATATCATTAATGTTGGTTTTGAATTCTATATTCTCACATGTTCTGAATAAAATTATCTCTTTCATGTTCTCGATAAAAGTAACATAGGTGGTTTCCTGATGAGAAATTGAATTGAGTTTAAACAATTTTTTTTAGCAATTTTCAGTGTAAATGTCAAGAACAAGAATAAATTTCTATTGTGCTAGAAACTCTACTAAGTGTTTTGCATAGATTTTATCATTTAATTTATCATTTACCATTTAATTTAATGACTGCACAAGCATCTTCCAGAAAGTATTGTTGCCCTCATTTTCCAAATGAAGAAATTGAGGCTTGAGAGCAGTTTTAAGTAATTTTCGAGTCACCGAAGGAGGGTGAGTTGCTGAGCTGCCTCATCCCGACCATAATGATGCAATCATGTGAACAAATTAAATTTATTGCTGTTTAGTCCATTTTAGCTCATAGTTGTACAATGCCCTGGTTAAAGAGGATAAGTTCCCCATCGAGTTTTATTTACAGCTTGTATCTCGACTGAAACATATTCTCAAGTCTTGCTTCCCAGGTGCTACTGGGAGACTCTGACTAGCAACTTTTCAGATAGCTACTCAGTTAAACCAGAGGTACCATCCAGGAACCCAAAGGACTGTGCAATTACCCTAAGATCCATTTGAATTAATAAGAAAGTACCGTATATACTCGAATATAAGCCGACCCGAGTATAAGCCAATGTAACTAACTGTTACCTGGGAAACCAGAAAAACTGATTGACTTGAGAATAAGCCTAGGGTGGAAAATGCAGAAGCTATGGGTGAATTTCAATAATCAAAACAAATGAAAATAAAATTACTATAAACTGAGACATCAGTGGGGTAATGTATATAAAATTTAAATAAAAACATAAATAAAAGGACAAGTCATTTAACATTAGTAAACCAGCACAGTAAGTGGAAAATAGGTTCAACAAAAACAATAAGGGATCAACAATACCTTAAGAGTACTATTCCCTGAGCTCAATCAACAACCACGCTAAAATGTAGAGCTAAAATCCTTCAAAACTGGATTCCTCATCATCATCCGTATTTCAATGCAGAGCTTCAGCTGGTGTGAGGTCATCATAGACGCTGTCCTCACTGAGATTGCTGTCAACACCATCACTGCTGTCATTTTCATACAAAGCAGTTTTCACTGCCATCCATAGCATTACTAATACTACATTTCTGGCAGGCACATCGCACCATGTCTTCTGGAATGTCTTCACATGCATCTCAAACCTACTTTGCTATTAACTCTATGTCAGGCTTCATGAGATTTCCTCCTTTTGTTTGTCAGGCTTGACCAGATGCCATACATTCATGCCACATTCTTCACACACAGTCTTTAAAAGGCTTATCCAAAGAAACATCCAGAGGCTGCAGTACAGATGTAAGCCCACCTGGAATAATGGCTAAAATAACTTTACCAGATTTTGCCAATTTTTATGTCATCTGGTAAGTGGGCTCTGAACATATCCCAAACAAGTAACAATGGCTTTTTCTTTAAGGCTGCTCCTGGTCGTCAGTTCCAAATTTCTTCCAGCCATTTATTTGTTCTGTCTTCATCCATCCAGCCTTTAACATGTGCATGCACAGTAATTCGTGGTGGGAAGTTGATCTTTTTAGGCAAGCTCTTTCTTTTAAAAATAATGACAGGACGCAGCTTAGTTGCATTATCCAAACATGATAGAACAACTGTAAAGTGTTTTTTTTTCATTTCCTGTGGTTTTGAGAAAAATGTTTATTTTCTACTAAACTTGCCACAGTTCTGTTGCTTGGATGATCAACAGTCATGGCAGTTTCATCCATATTCCAAATATCTGCCAGGTTGTAATTATAAATCCTTCTTTTTTTTATAACAAATGACTGGAATGACATACGTTTTTCTTCAAGGTCTTGTGACAATTTCTGGGAAATCTTTGTTCTTCGTCTCAAACATAGTAGGCCAAACCTATTCATGAAGTGGGTACACCATCCTACTGATGCAGCAAAGTTTTCAATGCCTGGTGCTTTATATTTGTCATCCTTAGCCATTTGTAGAGCACGTATGCGGATTCCCATGCGTGTTATGCAATAACCATTTTTATGACACTCCATAACCCATTTATGCAATTCACTCTCTAGAGCCCCATAAAAAGATGTTAAACCACGATGAGTGTTTTTTAGCTTTTGGAATCTGTTCCAAGTCAGCCTTCATTTTCTGCCACTCCCTCACTTGCTTTTCGTCAACACAGAATTCCCTAAGTTCAGTACTGTTATTGCTCTCTTCTGCTCTTGACACAACCTTCATTTTGTAACCAGCCTTACATGAATAGTGTTTTTGTTTTGGTTCAAGAGTATCCATTTCTTATAGGTTAAAAAAACAATACTTTGGAAACGAACTTTCATGGTAATTTCCCCCCTCCCCGCCTCCCCCCCCCACCACAACATGTTAGCCGGGAGGAGGGTGGTAGTCCTTGCGGGCAGGGGATGCAGGATGTGAATTAACACAGAGACCAGAGGGGAGAGAGGGAGCGCAGCCACAGACACATCCTTACCAGTTCAGGTGCAGGCATAAGTGAATCAATACAGGCGCATCTCCAAATTGGAGTTGTCCACATCATAGGATGACTGATTGGTTAGGTGTGAGTAAACAAAAATTCAAAGTCCTTCAGTGTCAGTGGGGCTTTGAATGAACAGTGGCAAAATGGCAATCACCTGTGAGATAATGGGCACTCATTACCTTTGGGGCGGGGGTGGGGAGGGCAGCGACGTGTACCACTGACCCGTGTATAAGCCAAACGTCAGCTATTCAGCACATTTTTTGTGCTGAAAAACTCAGCATATACAAGAGTATATACGATAATTGCCAGAAGTGTTATATAACATTGTTTATGGGTTTATCAAAAACAGAAAGACCTTCTGTTTTAGTTTATTTAGGCAAAGTTTTGTGGAAAAGGTAGCATTTGAAACTTCAACGATAGTTATGGTGCAGTCAAGGTGACCTGATTCTTCTAGCTGTATTTTTCTTAATGTCTACCAAGAACTGGTGGGGCTAGGCCAATTGGATTTATTATGTTTTTTTTAATGATGGGTATAGGAAAAAGAAAGCAGGGGGAAAGGTGCTGATATGGGTACATTATTCCGTTGTGAGTAATTCTTGACAGAGTTCTTTATGATTGTAAAACTTGGAATTCTAATTGGGGTGTAATCAATTTTGTCCTTTGTCTTAGGGGCATGGTGGGGCCTTTTGGGCCATAAGAGTCCTGCCTGCTGAACCTCTAAGATCCAGGTGACAGAGGCTGTGTCCCAGAAGAGTATGAGAAGAATTCCTAAGGAGCAGTAGAGATATAGCAACAAGAGAATAAAAACCCAGAGCAGAAGCCAGAGAGCTCTGCATAAGCTTCCTGATCCATGGAGTGAGACAGCTCAGAATCTTCATGCAGGAGTCTTGCTTGTGTGGTACATCCCGCCACTTAATCAGGGCAGGTGTTTCACTGACCCTGATATTATAGCTGAGAACCTTCAGACTGAGGCATTTGGTGAAGTAGGGTGCTTTTGGGCATTAGTCACCAGAACAGAAAGAGATTTAACACATTTGTCCAAACAGGGTATAGGCCAATAAGCTACATGGCTGAGCGACTGAGCACCATAAAAGAGCATGCCTGCAGGCATGGCTGAGAAGGGTCACTCCTGACTATATTTTGAGCATTTCTGATTCTGATTTTCAACCTGTTAAATCTTCTTATAAAGCACATAATCCAGAGTATTTTTCTATGATTTCTGTGTGGGCATGACAATGAATTTTTCAAACCTAACAGAGAAACTGTGAGTGTCATGAGAGGCATCGTTTGTGACACAATTGGTAAAGATGATTGGAGGGTGAAGGCATGTCTTACCTTTGCCTAATCGAAATTTGCGTTGGGCTAATGTTAAGTTTGATTTATCTTCCCCCTAGTGAAGTCAGAGGAGGCTGGATGCCACCTGTGGCCATTTCACAATAGTTAGGAAAACACCCTGGAAGGGGCCACATCTAATCTTCTCTGGCTTCCCTATTGCTATGATGCAGGATTAGACAGGCCTTCACTCCTTGTCTCTCCTTGCCCTATTCTCACACCAACAGTTTCTCCCACAGCACTGCATCTATGGTGGGTTCTATAATGTACTACAATGGTTACCCAGAACTCACAGATGGTACTCACAATGAGAGGCTTAGCAGGATGAGTCAGAATTGACTTGAATGTCATGAGTGAGGTTTTGAATTTGAGTAGGCGAATTACCACAAACCAGGACCAAAAAAATTAAGGATCCAGCATTGGATTACAGCAACACCCCCAGCCAGTCGCCAGTTCTCACTCATTCTTTAGTCTCAGCTGCAGGGTCATTTGGCTTTTGCCTCTCTGGGCCAGGAAGCAAGCTGGCTACTTCGTCTAACAATTCCACAGCCTCAGTACTTCCCCTCGGTTCTATCTTCTGGTCTTGCCTTCGCATCTCACCTCCACCCAGCATGGCCTATGCTGCCTCTGGTCTCAACCTCCATCATTTCAGCAAGAAATCCATTGGACCCGGGACTTCTCTCTCTAGCTGATAAGTTCTTACACACCAAGATCGGGCTTTGATGATGGCGTGCTTTCTGTCTTTCAACAGACCAGACTTCCAGGAAACAAAGGGCGCGACTTGATTTACATCTACTATTGAGGATAAGACTTAATAACACCTTAATTCTGTCCATTAGTATAGCAGAGAAATCCCTCCCAAATTGAAGTTGTAACCATAGACAATAGTGTCCAGGATTGCAATACATGGCATAAGGAATTGTGTCTAAGAGGGTCATATTTATTGAATCCATATCAGCTGTGCATTTTAACAGTGAGTAATGGGTAAAAATGAAAGGAGTGAGTTCCCTAGAGGAACGAACAGCTGACATAGCCTCAGACCAGGAGCATTCTAGAAATACTAAAGTCAGCACAGGCTGGACCTTATTTCATTGCTTTACACGGATGAAACTAATGCATAGCTTGAATTTTTAATGATCATTTTCACAAATACTGAATACCTGAGATGCTCACATGCTAATTCTCTTTAATCCACTGTGTTTATAAGAGTGATAAATTAGGTTCTAACCATGAACATTAGGGGTGCTAGATCAACACTCAGTGGGTGCCATGTTTAATTCTGCATGCATCCACAGGTGTGGCGGAATTTCTAATACCAATGTATTAGGCCAATATAAGAGCTTTGAACTATTGTTTCTATGTTGAATTAAGTCAGATACAGAATATGAGATTGTAACTGAACCTGGAAGTTATCAGAATATGTCGTCCAGAATTATATATGTATATTTTAATCTCTGAGGTTTTCTTGAAATAATTTCCTTTTCACTTTCATTAGAATCTGTATTAATGCGGTCTTCACCACGTATAGCTACCACTTCCCTCCCTGTTCATCTATTCTTTGTGATTATCTGGGTGGTGGTTTCTATGAGACATCTCTATGTGATTTCAAATCTATTTAACAGTAATCAGTCCTCCAAGCATTGTAGTGTGGTCCACATGGATGAATATATTTAAATCCATGCAGAATATGGTATTCAAAGACGTGATCCCCCCCAATATTTTAGTCATTAATTTGTTCATTCATTGATCCAGTAGTATTACCAAATAAAGCATGTTACTCCAAACTGATGATGTTTTGCAATGTAATTTATGAATAAAAGAAAGTTCTTACGTCCCAAATAATAGGTGAAAAATGCCCCAGTCTAACTCCAGTTTACAATGAAGCCTCTCTGTAAGGTAATGTTGCTCTTTGGGTAGAAAAATATCTAAAGTGTCAAAGTAGAGTGGAAGCTGCTGTAACTTATTCTTAAAGTTGTATCTGATTAATTTTTCAGTTCATCTAAGGATGCAATCTTATAAATCAGGAAGAGGCTCTTCTGCCATAGAAGCCCCTTTGCAATAGGTTAATTATGAAAAGCAAGGGAGAATAATATAAAGATGACAACTCTTTCCACAATATTTAATCATTGGATTGAGGTAGAATGGTGGTGGATTTATATCTGTATTTTAGTTCTGTGGTAAAATAGAACATAAAATTAAAGCATACCAATATTACTGGTGACGTAGTAGGTCACACGCTGGGCTGCTAACCACAAGATCCATAGTCAAGCCAACCATGGGTGACAGATGATGCTTTCTTTTCCTGTCAAGATTTCTCCAGCCAAACTCACTGCTATCAATTCCAACTCACAGCAACCTTGTCGAGCAGGATAGAACTGACCCCTTTGGTTTTCTGAGGCTGCACATCTGTACAGCCCAAGTCATAATTCACTATGCCACCAGTGTTCATTTCTGTGAAGATGTACAGTCTTAGAAAGCCTTAAGGGACAATTCTACTCTGTCCTATAGTGTTGCTAATAGCAGGAATTGACTTCATAAGTTTGAATAGATTGTTATTTTGATGGCCCAAATTTAGTCCATCATTTTCCTTGTGTTTATTATAGTCAATTTAGCCCAGAATATTATAGTCCACAAGACACTAGTCAGTGTAAACACAGGGAAAAAGCCATGTGGACTTGAGACCTAGCATGGTGATTCAGAGCATTAGTTTAGCATTAGGGACACATGTAGATGGAAACCATTAGTTTACATTTGTGACAACATGGTGATTTCAGAGAATGCCCCTCAAGGGGGCGGGGGGCAGTTTTAAAGGGAAAAAGAAGTACATTGCAATAGAAAATATATTAGAGTAGAACCATTCATTGGTTAGTTTTTGTTGAGATCACAAAAGAGAGGGTAAAAGAAGTACAGACAGTAGCGAGGTGCTGAGGGCATAATGGTCAGCACAGCTGCTTTCCAAGAAGTGCAGAAAGTGCTTTCAGAGCAAACAAATGCTTATACAAGTTCACAAATATGAGAATGCTTGCTGGAGTGGGTACTAATCGTCAACACGCATGTTCTGCTTTTAGAAAGCAATCTTTTAAGTGACATCTTCTTGGTTGCCTACGTGCCCTTAGATAAGAAGAGTCAACAGTTCAAGGATTTTTTATGAGACATTTTTTCTTTTACTTTGTGCGTATCATTCAATATTTCTTTCAATAAGAGTCAACAATGAAAAGGTTGTATAAAAAACACAAACAATCTTCGTGCAATCCAGTCAATTTCAACTCAAAGCAAACTTATAGGACAACATGGAACTCCTGAGAACAGTTTACAAGAACAGAAAGCCTCACCTGTCTGCCTCACATACTGATTTAATCTGTAACCCGGACTTTTCTACAACAGCCTCGAGAACATCTGAAAAGTAAAATGTGTACATTATTAATACTGAAAATGATAAATGCGATTCATTAACCATCTATTGATTTCTAAACTCTATTCTAAATCAATTTATAATTTTAATTAATTCCCCCTTTTCTAGTGAAATATGTATTACAATTGCTTCCATTTTTATGGATCTAAAGAAATATTAAATTCATATTAATTTGTGTAGAGGTATACAATTAGAAAGAGGAGTCTAGCTTCATACAGTCATTTTAACTTGGTAATCTTAAGCTTAATTTGTTTTTTCTAAAGAGAAGTATGATTGAAGTATTGTTAAGAGTCTATGTCTTTTACACTAGGAGTAAATAATAATAATAACTATAATATTATTGAAAATATTTTAATTTTTTGAAAGAAACACATTTGGATAATCATCTAAGTAGCCAGTTGATAAGATGTTTTTGTGGTCTTTGACTTCCCCCTTTTTCAGTTCTGTTTAAGTTTCTGGAAATATGCAGGAAGAAAAAGAGGCAAACTTAAGATGTAAATAATGTTTTCAACAAGAGAAACAAAAGAATAATGAAGTGTCCAGTATAAACAAAAATTCTTCAGGAATGTGCCAAGGGAAACAATTGGAGAAGGAGAAATTCAAAAAGCACAAACTTGAGGTTTGCCACACTGAAAACCTGAGTCCGCGTCCTAGAAATGGAGCTAGATGCACTGAGAGTACAAAATGCATGTCAGTGATGTGAAATGGATGGTTCTACACTTTGGTGTGTGTGTACTTAAATGTGGTAATATTTATTTAGGAGCTCCTACCTAGCAGAAATAGTTAAGTGCTTAATTTAATCAGGTAAATGCTCAAACATTCAAAGGGTTCTGAAAAATGGAGGAAGCAGAAACATGTAAGTATAATATTTTATTTGCTCCATCTATTTGATCCATCTTTTACCAAATTTGGAGATTTTTTTGTGCATCCTGAAACAGCCATTGACTGCCTTACAACGTAAAGTTCTTGTCTGAGAAATATAGGTTCCCCATATATCAGATTCCTTTGATGATGTATATAAATTAGAGCTAAACTACTAAGGAATGTATACCTAAATTGATATTTATATGTCATCTAAAGAAATTTAGAGTGAAGAACTAATAGGTTTAAGTGACCATTTCCAGATGTAAGGAGATATAGTATAATTATTTAAACTTTAAAAAATTGACTAAAGAACACAAGAGAGAGCAAACTGCATATTGAATGATCCTAACTTTCAAGAAGAGTATCATGGGGTCATCTCTGCTTTAGAGATAAAAGGGTTCTATGAATACAGATCAACTTTTATAAAAATCAGTCTGAAGAGTAATTTGATATAAAGGAAGAAAAGTAAAAATGGATGAAGCAAGGAAATGTGAGTGTAATGTTTTATTTCCTGATATCTTAAATTAATTTTTCACCAAATTTATGCTTTTAATAATTTGTATAATTTAATTGCTCTACTAACAACCAATTTAGTTGTTGATAATGGATGACTATGAAAATATCAAAATTAAATTTATTCTATTCCCCTGAAATCAATATGCAAATAGTTAAGGGATATGTAATAAGAACAATTCTAATACAGATGCACCAGACTCTGATTTCTGTTCTTCCATTTATATGACTGCACAGTTGAGTTACCCTCATTTCCCTAAAACACAGTTCATTGGATGATGACTTGTCTGAGCCTTTGCATGTGAAGAAAGGATATGCTATATAAATTCATTTTTATTCATTTAGTTGATTTCAAATTATACATTTTGTGAGAT
This sequence comes from Tenrec ecaudatus, assembly GCF_050624435.1. Taxonomy (NCBI): domain Eukaryota; kingdom Metazoa; phylum Chordata; class Mammalia; order Afrosoricida; family Tenrecidae; genus Tenrec; species Tenrec ecaudatus. The sequence continues at coordinate 60,958,313 of NC_134540.1, read as the reverse complement.
CAAATTTAAGAAGTTAAACAGTTTACCAATGCAGACTAAGAAGTATCACAAAGGAATAGAAAAAGAAGTATTCTATTTAAATTATGTCACATTCTAGAGCTCTTTCTCCCTTTCCCCACATGGGTGAGTGTATACATATATGTACACAGATGAATAAACATTTTAATACATATAGCAAGACTCATTATGATCACTCAAATGTCACGGGACAGCTGCAGTGGGTAAAATGCAATGTTTCCACATCAGTGCTCACGTTCTAATGATCTCAGAAAGCTTGAGTTTAATTTGATCCACTTTGGTTCGTAAAGGTACATATATTTCTTATATACTTCTCATATTCTTAGACGATTAGTATAAAGTATTAAAATAAGCCATAAAAAACAGACCACTATCATGTTGTTTTTGTGAGGAGTTAACTTCACAACAATTTATGCCTTCATCCTATTACCTCAATAGCTACTCACGTTCAAGCAAGACATTTATAAATGTTATTTTGCTCCGTTTTCTTCTGTACATTATTAGGAGTATGATATGATCACAGGTCAGTGGCTTGCTTTCTTTCCTTCCATTTTTATTCCTTAATATATCTATGGAATCTTCATCAACACACTTTTAAAAATGATTTTATTGAGGGCTCGTACAACTCTCATCACAATTCATACATCCATCCATTGTGTCAAGCACATTTGTACATTTGTCTCCTCAAACATTTCCTTTCTACTTGACCCTTGGTATCAGCTCCTCATTTTTCCCCTCCCTCCCAGCTCCCCCCTCCCCCATTATCCCTTGATAATCAGCACATTTTAATGAACTCAACATTTAAAAAACTATATACAACCATGTTCTTTTTCTTATTGTTGATGCGTCTCCTTTAAATACGTCTAAATAATGTTTCCTTTAAAACAACACTGATCATTTCAATTTTCAGCCTTTGCTTGTAAACTCAACCGCAAATTTCTTTGTGCATATTATAATAGCTGTATCACACAATATTTTAGTGTGTTTATTATTATTTATTTTGATTAGTAAAGGCAGTCTAAAGTATTCATATTAATACTATAATAATGTATTTTAGATAATAGGTAAATATATAACAAGATATTTTATAAATTTAACCCATCTTTATCTTTTTGGCAAAAAAGACATTTGCTGTTTATTTAATTTTTTATGAAATGAAGTAAGATTTTACCCATCGATATTTTATTCAAAGCTTTTCAGTGATGCTCATATATAATAGAGATATTTTTTCTGTGTTACTTATTTTCCTTAACATAACAATTTCTTCCTTAAAGAGTATTCGAACAGTTTCATTCCTTTCAATACTCTGAGGAAGATTAGAGAATATTATATTCTCTTTGAATAATAACGAATACAGCTATAAAATCATGTGGACCTAACTCACTTAAAGAATGTTTTCATTATGAATTGGTTGAAAGTTTACAGAGCTTATCATTAGCTTTACATTCAACAATTCATGCCCACCTGTTTCATCTTATCATTGAAGTTTCCTAAATAAAATATTGCCAATATTGCCTGCTCCTTGTATTTCCTGTTTCCAATCTTCACTTTTCCTAATATCTCTGAACTTTGTCCGTAGGAAAATGCTACCTATTTTATTATTTTCAGATGTATCCATTTTAATAGTGTTATTGTTTGTCATATAGACCTTTTTTTTTTTGCTGAAAATGGAGCTAGAAGTATGTGGTTAGTTCCAGGCCTGAAGGGTGACCCCAGGACCCTAGTCTTGGGGGTTCTACCAGTCTATATCTGACCAGCACGGCTGGCGTCTTCCTGGATTTTTGATTTTGTTCCACATTTTCCTCCATTCTACCCAGGACCACCTAGTGTTATCTATTTCAGAGCATTATGTAGTGCTTCTGGTTTTAGGGTAATGGAGACTGAAGTTTCCATGGTCTACATTATGACTGATTGTTCCCACGTGTCCATAATTCTTGGGAAATAGTCAATGGCCAGAACATAGTGTATAAAGATAATATTTGATATCCAACTTTGGTATCAATTGGGGTTTGGAAATACAATTAATGATCTCTTTCTCCTCATATATTTCAATCAAATGTCCTTTAGAAATGTTTGAAAAATGAAAAACTATCAAATATTTTATAATACTATCAATAAAACTGCATGAAAAGTAACTGCATTGATTTTTATTGCATGTCCATAATAAAGGGACTAAACAGTATACCACCATTTCTTGAGGTGAAATGTCCCAATTTCTGTGATGTATTTTTTAAGTCATCAAATACCTTTTCATATTACTCAAAGTCAAATAATATTTGTACACAGAGACTGAAAATAGACTCTGATTCTCAATTAATTGTTCCCTCTCTAGCTATAATTCTTTAGGCGATATCTTCTTATTCTGGACCTACTGCCTATGGCTCTAATACCGTTTTGGAGGGAATCCTCTGTGATAATGGACAGGATTAGATGGAATTAAGTCTTGACTTTAGTAGTGGGTGTGAATTAAGTCATACTTCCTTTCATTGAAGGTTTCTTAGGCCCTTAGTGCTATAACATCTGATTTAAGACCTCTTCTTTCATTTTCCTTTGTTTTATTGTTAGATAAAAGACAAAAAAAAAAAAAAGCCCAACCACCAGAAGGGTTTCATTAAATAAGGCAGACCAAAGAAGAATCAATGCATTTGAATCATGGTGATGGAGAAGAATATTGAAAATACCATGGACTGCTGAAAGGACAAACAGACTGATCTTGAAAGCTGTACAGCCAGAGTGTTCCATAGAGGCAAGGGTGACAATACTTCTCATATCTACCTTGGTCCTATTGTCAGAAGGACCTCATGCTTCATGAAGTGGTGAGGCAGCTACCGAAAAGAAAGCCCTCAGTAAGATGGATTGACACTGTGGCAGCGGCAATGAACTCAGGTCCAGAAGCATTTGTTTGGACAAAGCACAGCAGAGCACTTCTCAATTGTCCATTCCCCAGGGAGGAGGTCATATATAGATCCTTATAGTTGTGTCCCCCTTTCTTATCCACTGACAGCAGAAAAGTGGGTGAAGGGAGACATCAGACTGGGCAAGATATGACAAAATAAAAATTTATAAATTATTAAGGGTTCATGAGAGAGGTGAGAATAGGGGAGGAGGGGGAAAATGAGCTGATGCCAGGGGCTTAAGAGGAGAGCAAATATTTTGAGAATGATGAGGGCAATGAATGTACAAATGTGCTTTACACAATTGATGTATGTATGGATTGTGATAAGGGTTGTATAAGCCCCTAATAAAATAATTTTTTAAAAACAGCAAATAAACGAACAAAAAAAAACAGCACAGCAGAGCAATGAAAAACAAAGATGCTAATTTTGAGTTCCCATACTTCTAGTTGTAAAACAAAAATGACTGAATAAAATACTATCTATGATTAAAATGAAAGAAAATACTGTGGGCTGGGCTGCTCAAAGAACACAATGACCTTGGTTGGAAGAAGTAAGGGCACCGTGCTCTTTAGATGCAAAGGTAGAGAGACTTCATCTTGCATACTTCAGACTTACTTTGGAGAGACCAGTCCCTGGAACAGGACGTCTGGTTTGCTAACGTGGAGGGGCAGCAAAAAAAGAGGAAGACTCTCAAGGGGATGGATCAGCACTTTGACACAGTGGCTGCGCCAAGGAGTTCAAGCACACACACAATTGTGAGGATGGAGCAGGAGTAGGTAGTGCTTTGTTCTGTTGTGCATACGGTTGTTATGGGTTGGAACCAACTCAATAGCACCTAATAAAAACAGCCTTTGGCAAATCGATAAATTACCACCAATAAGGATCAGTAAAGGGCAAGGAGGCAGCATTGATTCATAGCAGGCCCTCTCCTTTGCCAGCAACCATGTTTTACCTGGTCTTCAGCCACTCCGCCACCTTAGGCTCTGCCTCCAAGAAGCCGTAAGAAGCGCCCTGTCACTCTGAGTCCGGGGCTCAAAATCTTGGTTCCACTCCTTTTGTTCTGCCCCACAGTCTCTGGGCCATAGTCTCAGCTTCTGACAGTCTGGGATCCCTTCAATTCAGAGATGAGGAATGAACTCTTCTAGCCTACTGCTACCCAGCTTTACACAAATTTGGGGAAAGTGAGTCTTCGAGGACTGCATCATGTCCAGCTGTCAAAGTGAGGCTCCTGGGATATTTTGCTTATTCTTTGTACATTTTTTTCTCTGAGTTCGTCTAGGCAGAATTCTCTTCTGAGAAATAAAGGGAATGCACTTTCCATGAATTTTTTCCTCCAGTTCATGTAATAGTGAGTCTTGGATTTTTGGGAAATATTTAAGTTGAGCGACAGGAACAAAGATTATAATAGCCTTCTGTCCACTATCAACTTCCATTGACTTGGCTGTCATATTCAATGCCTTTAACAGCCTTTGGCTAAATTGCGTTCTTCTCCATCCCAAGAAGAGCTGGATAAATGCCACACTCAAATGCATCTGGCTTTTCGCCATTGGGTTGCACAATCTTCGACTTTGAACTGAACATGGCCTTATTCCGGCTGAGCTGCCTGAGGTAGAGCAATCGTATTTTCAACATTCTCCAACACCACAAGTCAAATCCACTATCTTTGACAGCAGCGGTTCTCAACTTGTGGTACACAACAACTTTGGGTGTCAAACCTGATTCATAACAGCAACAAAATGACATTTATGAAGTAGCAATGAAAATAATTTTATGGTTAGGGGTCACCACAACATGAGGAACTGTATTAAAGGGTCACAGCATAAGGACGTTTGAGAACCACTGCTCTACAATCTTCTGTATTCAATGTTTAAATTTTACATACATATGAAAAAATTGACAATACCATTATTTTCAGACACACATTAGTCTGCAAAGTAACATCCTTGCCTTTCAGTACTCTAAAAAATATTCTGAGCAGACTGGCTTAAAGCAACTCATATTTGATCTCTGGACTGCTGCTTCCATGAACATTGATTGTGGATTTAAGCAAGACAAAATCCTTGACACTGTCAAATGTCTCTGTTTATCATGAGGTTACCTAACTTCCCTTAAAAACCTTCTTAATTGTGAGTATTGTTTGTGAGTTCTGTGAGGCCATTGCAATAAATTATGGAAGTCAGCATAAAAATTGAGTGCGGTGGGAAAAAATGGTTAGTTCCATAATATGGACAGATGGATGGACAATAAAGGGATACCTGCTCCCCGCCTCTTAGTAGCAGGGAAGCCAGAGGAGGTTTGATAGGGAGATATGGCCCCTCCATGTTCCCTACTCCAGTTTTAGATTCTTTTAAATCAGATTTTTTTCTTCCCCCAGTGAAGAAAATGATGACAAACTCCTGATTGAATAAGCTTATTTTGGTTGCATTGACTACTTTCTCAGGAATTTATCCTTATTTGCCTTCTACTATTTTCCCTGGGGGGAGGGGAGGGGCGGGGAAAAGAAGCAAAGCTAATAATCTATTAATCTATTCTAACCATTAGACAGTCATTTTGCATGACAGAGACATATTGCTGATATAGGCTATTTTATAGTCCATGCCAACTCCTATCAGTTCCATATTAAAGAGTCGCTTGGCAGTAGGGTTTGTAGGCTGTGACCCTTAAGGGATCCAGTCACAGATCTTTCTCATCTGGAACTGCTACTCGTGTTCAAACCTCACACTTTTTTTCTTTTTAAAATCATTTTATTGGGGGCTTGTACAACTCATTTTCCCTTTTTTTAAAATAATATTTTTATTATTAGGGGTTCATACAACTCTTATCACAATCCATACATGCATCACTTGTGTCAAGCACATCCGTACATTTATTGCCATCATTATTCTCAAAACATTTGCTCTCCACTAAAGCCCTTGGCATCAGTCCCTCATCTTCCCCTCCCTCCCCGCTCCCCCCTCTCTCATGAGCTCTTGATCATTTATAAAGTATTATTTTGTCTTATCTTGCCCGGTCCAACGTCTCCCTTAACACTCTTTTATGTTGTCCGTTCCCCAGGGAGGAGGTCACATGTAGATCCTTGTAATAGGTTCCCTCTTTCCAACCCACTCTCCCTGTACCCTCCCAGAATCACCACTCACACCACTGGCCCTGAAGGGATCATCCGCCCTTGATTCCCTGTGTTTCCAGTTCCTATCTGTACCAGTGTACATCCTCTGGTCGAGCCAGACTTGCAAGGTAGAATTCGGATCATGATAGTGGGATGGGCGTGGGGTGGGGAGTGGAAGCATTTAGGAATTAGAGGAAAGTAGTATTTTTTCATCGGTGCTACATCACACCTTGTCTGGCTCGTCTCCTCCCCTAGACTCCTCTGCAAGGGGATCTCCTTCACAATTATGCCACCAAATCATTCTATATGCTTTTATGATTTTAGTCACACCATTATTCATAGTGACTCTCTGGGTTATAGCATTCTATCTAAAGTGAGAAACAAGATTGAAATGCTGAAAAATAAAGAAATAAAAACATAAGCAGTACATGAGCTCATTATTTCCCAACTTGCTAGCTAATATTCCAGAAAATTTTGAGTATGATATGTTTCAAAGAAAACAATATAAAGATAAGATACCAAATCAGGGTTTTCTTTCCCTATATTGTTAGTCTGTCATCAATACAAGTAGCTGGAAAAGTAGTTAATGATAGTATGTTGCCTCTCATCTAGATTTTCTCAATTTTCTTATGATTTTATGTACCTGTATTGTGTCAGCATTTAACTAATACTCTATTTTGTCTCTTTGCTAGATTTAATTTTGTCTAAAAGCCTTACTTTGGATAAGGGTCACTAATTCCTGAACCACCACTGAAAATAAAACTTAAAACAACAAAGCAAATGCCCTGTATTTGTGTGTATGTGTGTGTGTCTTTGAATTATCCAGTTGGTTAAATGATGGACTACTAACTTCCAGGTTGTTAGTTCAAATCCATGAGTCACTTCCTGTGAGAAAGAAGATCAGTCTTCTCCTGAAAATATTTATTCTCAAAAGTCCTATGGAACTTACTCTGTCCTCCAGGGTTGATTTCTGTGAGTCACAATCAAATTCATAGCAGTAGGGTTTTTTTGCTTTTGTTTGTTTGTGGAGTTGTATAGTATATTTTGGGAGTAGGTATACTGTATTATACTCACTGCTAACTAGTCAATTCTGACAGAGTTGAACTGTCCCTGTGGATTCCTAAGATTATGAGATTTTACAGGCTGTGGTAATTACATAATCTGTTGTCAATTTGAGAGGATTAAGAATGAAGGGGTGGAGCTTAGCCTGTCAATCAGGCCTAAACTTGATGACCTCATTTGGAGGTGCTAAAGAGATAAATAACTTGCTGGAGGTGGGACACATGCTCCCTCCCTGTGAGACATCTATGTTGACAAGACACATGGGGCTACACTAGAGCACTGGAGCCAGAAGGGCCACATGGAGAGCCCTGCCAGCGCTGAGGTGCTCACACCACCACTGGAGCCACAAGATCTTCCACCCACTGCCCTGTGATCTTCCTGCATTTGGAGTCATTGCATGTTTTTTGTGAATCCGAAGAGGACTTTATAGATTTGTATCAGACATATATGGGCTAATATTGGAGTCATGGTCTTGATCTGGACTGGGCTGGGGTGTTTTCTCAATATTCAACTGCTCTTGAATATAAAGCTCTTTTTTGTACACATATGAGTGTCTATGAACTTGTTTCTTTAGTCAACTCAGACTAACTAATGCACAGGTATAGAAAGCTTCACCATGTTCCCCCAGGAACAACTTATGTTTTTCAACCACCAACACTGCAGTTGTCAGGTCAATATACACATATACATTAAAACCTACTGTACTTGAGTTAATTCTTTCTTACTCTGGCCTCTATGCAGTATCGAATTGCCAAAGTTCCTAAGACTGTAAACCATCATGTAAGCAGGTTTCCACATGTTTTCTCATTAAGCAATATCAGGCTGCTGATCTGTCCAATTGTAGCCAAGGGCGTAATCACTGCACTGCCAGGGTTCCTTATACATAGGCAGGATGATGCCATCAGGTAAGCCTGGTGCTGCCTACCTCAAGGTTGGTACTTCAAATCCATCAGCTGATTTAATAAGGGAAAGATGAGGCTAAGTGCTCCTGGAAAGATTTTGGTGATTCTCTATGGGGTGCTATGAGTCAGAATAAATTCAATGACATGTTAATTTTAGTTTTCTTTTTGTTAGTTTTACTTCATTTGGTTGGTTTTATACACTTTTATGCATACGCACATAGACTTTAATGAATTGGCTCATATTATTGCCTGTGATATCTCACCCTAAATCCATACACTAGACAGGCTGAAAATCTGAAAATCCAGCAGGCTACCTCTCCTGCAGAAAATCTATTTTCACTCTGAGACCTCCAACCGATTGGACGAACCTCACTCCCAATGGCAATAGGAATCTGTTTTACTTTGTCAACATACTGTGTATTTCTGGAAATATTGAGAGAGAAACTACAGACGGCCAAGAAAGAGTAACTAATATCTGAACGTCCTGCCCCACAAGAGGATGCATACTTATCAGGAAGGTGACAGTGGAGATAGAAGAAAATACAGTGAACTCTTTATTGTCAAGAGAAAAAGGGGATTCTGAAAGAGACACAGTTAGTTACAGGAACATACTATGCAGGGTAAATGGATAAAAAATGACAACACTTGCCCCCTTTTTCAAAATGGAGAGGAAAAACATTCCTCTTTTGACCTCTACTATTTTATTTGCTACTTGATATTCCACTTCATTCGATCCGGGATACTAATCTAAGACTTACAAACCCTCATAACAACCTGAGACGCAATCTGCAAATGAGTAGATTCTTCGGACCTGTGCTTGATGCTGGGGGAACACGTGAAGTTTGCCGTGAAAGCTGTGTGATTGTTGGTGAGCATAGGAGCAGGAAGCTGAGCTTCTACTCGAGAGGGGTGGGAGCAGGATGCATAGCATGTTACACCGTGTCATCAGACTTTACTGAAATCTGAAGAAAAGTAGTATATATTTCAAACAGACAGCTACAGAAAATCAAGGTCAAATGACTAGATCTGTGGAATACATGTCCAGCTGAATCTCCACTGGTTTCACTTCCATGAGGCCCGTTATTATGATGGGATTATTACATAACTGGAATGAGAATTCCAGAACACTTGACTGTGCTCATATAGAACTTGGATATGGATAAGAAGCAATTGTAAAAATCAAGCAAGGGAATACTGCCTGGTTACAATCAGGAAAGATGTGTCCCAGGGTTGTATCCCCTCACCATATTTATTACATCTGTATGCTGAACAAATCATCAGAGAAACTGGATTATATTAAGAATGCGGTAACAGGATTGGAGCCAGGTATATTAACAACCAGCTATGTGAAGAAGACACAGGCTTGCTTCCTGAAAGGAAGGAGGACGTGAGGCCTTTGGTGATGAAGCCACCCATTGCAGCCTCCAGTCTGGATGACAACTCAGTGGAGAGAAGATCACAATCTTCACAAATGGACCAGTTGGTAGCACCATGATAAGTGGAGAAAAGGTTGAAGTTGTCAAGGATTTCCTTTGGGTGGATCCACAATGAATGGGCATGGGGGAGCAGTCAAGAGATCTAAAGTTGCATCTGTGTAAGGTAAATCTGCTGTGCAGGACCTCTTGATTATTGGATTGCAAGGATGTTACCTTGAGGATTACGGTGTGCCTGACCTAAGCCACGGTATTTCTGATTGCTTCATATGCATGTCAAAGGTGTATATTGAATAATTAAGACTGAAGTAGAAACAAAGCATTTGTATTGTTGACCTTGAAAAGAATATTCAGAGAGCCATGGTCCGCTAAATGGACAAACCGCTCTATGTCGGAAGGAGTACAGCAAGCATGTTCCTTTAAAGTGAGGATGGCGAGACTTTGTCTTGTGTGCTTTAGACCCGTTGTCCTGGAGAGGGCTGTCTTGCTCGGTAGAGTGGAGGGGCGGTCGAAAAGAAGAAGGCCGGTGAGATGATAGGTTGACACAACAGGTGTGGTGAGGGCTCAAGCCCAGAAATGTGAGGATGGTGCAAGGCTGGACACTATTTCCTCCTGTTGTCCGTGAGGTAGCTCTGGCTTAGAATGGACTCATTTGTACCTAACATAAAAACACATATTTCCACAACTATTGACTTTGCCTAAGAAACCTGATGTAGGCTCACCATGAGTTTATCTTTAATTATGTCAGTGAGATTTATGTATCTCTATGCATGTATACCTCACATACACATCTAGCCATCACGTGTGTCCTTTATCCTTACAGTGCATCATTAGTCACTTTTTCAATGCTAAACCATCACAACTATTCCAAAAATAAATATTGTGAGAATGGGAGAAAATTGAAGTTACCAAGAATTTCACTGTTGTTGAATTTGCAATCAACAGCCATCGAAACAGCAGCCATGAAATCAAGCAATGTATGAAATAGGGCAAATATACCACTAAAGAAGCCCTTAAAAAAGCAAAGATATAATTTTGCTGACTAATGTGTGTAGAACTTAAGCCAGGGCATTTCAGTGTCCTCTTATAAACGTGTGCAAACTGGACAGTGAACAAATGAGAGCATAGAAGACCTGAGGCCTCTGAATGGGGATATTGGTGAAGACCACTGAATGCAGTGTGGAATTGCAGAAGTGAAAACATCTGTCTCAGAAGAATACAGGTAGAATCATCTCTAGTAGTGAGGACGGTAGCCCTTCCTTTCTTGTCTTGTGGGCATGTTAGTAGATAGGATCAGTGCCCTCATAGGGATATCATACTTGGTAGTAAGTCATTAAAGAAGAGAAAGACTCTCAGTGAACTGGATTGATAGAGTGACTTTAATAATGGACTCCAATATGGTAATGATCGCCAAATGTGTCTCAGACTGTGTAGTGTTCCAGGGTTGTACACAGTGGTGCTAGGAGTTTGAACTGACTCACTGACAATAAAACATCTAATTGTGTGTGTGTGTATATATATATATTTATATTTATATATTTATAAATACAAATATTCAAACAGTTATATTTAAGGGATATTCTATATACGTTGAGTACATGTTCAGCAGGCTTAGAATACAATGTAGTTTTATCTACAAAGAGTATTGAAATAGTCCTGGAAATGTGGCAAAGTTCAAAATCCAAAGAAATCAGAATTTGTATAAAATATGTTCTCAATATTAAGTCACTGTGTTTGGCTAGACTGTCTATTTTCCTCTCCTTTTAATATCTTTCAGTTAGTAAATTAATTGAGCTATAAAACCTATTGATCCAATGAATCTTGCTAGATACTTTTATGTGTCAATGCAGACAGGACTTTCATTTCTAATTGAGTCATTCATTTACCACTTTATTCTCTAGTCATCTCCACAGATGTCACAGGGCTCGTAGGGGAAGAAAGAATTTTTCTCACATTACTTTGTCCTTACATTCAAAAGACACATTGAGACCTCTGTCCCATAGTTTTTTTTAGCCAAAATGTCTTTTGTTCCCCTATTAGGTCCTTTTCCTCCTTTTAGCAAACTCTCTCCTTTGTTAAACAAGCTTCCAGAGATAAACTTTCTGTTTCCCATTTTTGTTTACATAAATGCAAAAAATTAATTGAAAATGTCAGTCTTATTACAATAATTGCCATGTAATTTAATTTGACCCATGTGGAAAATGACAATAACATTTAAATATGCAACTTGGCAGTCAGACAAGTCTTGCAGAGATTGATTATGCGCAGTCCTTCGTGATTGTCATAGGCCACAGCACTTACACATTTGCTTCCCCCACGATGGGAATTAGTTAGTCAGAACTTATTAAGTATTCTAACTCTCTGTTTGTGTTGCTCCTTAAACCTACAAGCTGAATGTATAACATCGTCCTTGTTCTAATAATAATTTTTCTCCCTTTCATACAAATGTCCTACTTTTTTCCTGTTCCCTAGCAGTTAGTTTGAAATATATATATATAAAACTTTCTCATATATGCTATTTTTAATATAAGTATGTAAACTCACTTGGCAAATCTTATCCTCAGCTATAATCAGGTATTGTCAAAATTATAATCAAAACAACATTCACATTTTCCCTGAACTCTGTTCTTACTGTGTATCACAGCGTCTTGCTCGTCAGCCTGTGTTGTTTCTGTGTTGCTAGAAGTTTTGCCACCCCTCTCTCCGAGAGGCACAAGGTCACCACGGTGAACAAGTCTGAGCAGAGCTTCCATACTAAAAATAGACTGGAGAAGGAAGAAACTGCATGTCAGAAATCAGCCTCTAAAAGTGGTAAGGAAAGCAGTGGAACATTCTCAGGTGGATTGAAAGCCTTATGACTCAGGATGGAACATTGCCACGTATAGTGCCAGAAGATGAACGCTGAGGTCAAGAAATACTGATGACTGAAGAACTGTTTTCTGAATGTAAAGTCAACAATAATGACCGGGATGGAGTAAAGCTTTCAAAATCTTAATTTGCTGGTGAGGCCAGACTCAAAATGATAAGGAGAAGCAAAAAAGCATCTATTCGTAATCAGTTCATGAAATGCAAAATTGAAATGGAACACCTAAATACAGATCGAAGGCACTAATGAGCTAACATGGACATGCATTGGCTATTTGAGTCAGGCAGTCATGTGGCTTACTTTGCCTTAAAAGACAAATTCAAGAGGAATTATATTTGTAAAAGAATATTTCTAAAAATTTCTGTAAGAAAATAATGATGGCAACCTTTTTACAAACATGCTTGATACAATTGATGTATGGATTGTTATAAGATCTGTAAAATAATCTTTTAATTAAAAACATACATCTGTAAGTACAATCCTATCAGCACTAGGATAATTTAAACCTCTCCAGGGAAATTCACTTAGTACACTCTTATTCAAAATTATACTGACCACTAAACCTATGAAAAAGTTGAAGAATTCTACCAATTTCTTCAGTCTGAAATTGATCAGCCAGTCAAACTTCACTGATAATTACTAGAGTTTTGAATTCTAAAGACCCAAAGGGGACAGAAAACATGACCATGATAAAAATGAAAGTTGAAATTGCATGATACAAGTGTGCAAGAACAAAAACATTCTTCCCAAGGAAAACCCACTTTGAGCAACTTCAGTGGCAACTAAACACGTGAACTTTACCAGACGGAATACGCACGAACCCTCCTGATTGTTTCTGTGGAAAGAGACAATGACAAGTAGCCAGAGGAGGTCAGACGACACTGGAGAAGAGAAAAGCCACTAGAACCAAAAATATGACCTTGAGTCTGTCCCATTCACTTTGAGAACATCTCAGGAACATACTTGACTCATTGAACATTAATGACATAACACATTTTGAGATGTGGATGACATCAAGAATATCAAGAACATCTTCCATGAGGAAGAGAAAATCAAAGGTCAGTAATAAGAAAAGACAGGAAGGCCAGATCAAGGTGGAGGTCAGAAAAGACCCTGAAAGTTGCCCTGACTCACAGAGTCAGTAGCTATAGCAAATGGAAGAAACGATGTGGTAAATAAGCTGAACAGAAAATATTGAAAAGCAGCTGCAGACGGCAAAGTCATAAAATGTTTAAAGACCTGGAAATAGACAACAAAAAAGGAAGGACATGAACAGCATATATCAATCTAAAAGAACTAAAAAAAAATTTTTTTAAGCAAAAGGGAAGAAATTTATTGGAGCCCATACGGGAAACACTAGGGGGCGCCCAGCATACCCTACTGTGTAGGCATGCCCAGCAAAGAGTCATACCATTCACTGTACCCCCTGTCCCAGAGGGACTCCCTTTGAGCCAAGCCCCAAAACCCCAGGACTGGCTTGGGGTGGGGATGAAAGAACTAAAATTTTTTTTAAATCCTTGAGGTACAAGATTGAAAGATTTCATGGGCAAACTGTTAGAGAATGCAGGAAGCACCTTAAGAAAATGGAAGAAATACACAATTACCATAGCAAAAAGACGGTAACCATTTCAAGAAGTAACATATCAAAAACCAATGGACTGAAAAAAGAAGCCCATGCTGTACTGAAGGCATTACTAAAAAACAAGGCATCAGGAATTGACAAAATACCAATTTATGTGTTTAGCCAGCCCCAACAGTACAAAAAGCACTCATTACCTCAAGAAATTTAGGACGACAGCTATCTATACAACTGTCCAGAAGAGGTCTACCTTTGAGCTAATTTCAAAGAAAGATGATCCAAGGAAATTCAGAAAGTATTGATCAATTATCATTATTATCACATTCAAGACAATTTTTGCTGGGATAATTCAGCAATGGTTACAGATTTAGATTGAGCAGAAACTGCCAGAAAATTCAAGCAGGATTCAGTAAAAGCACATGGAACTATGGACAGCAGTTCAGACATTTTTGATCTTGGTTGAAAATGAAAGCAGAGCATCCTAGAAAGCTTTGTACTTGTTTCTCATGGATTCTTCAGAGACATTGACCTTGTGGATTATAATAAACTGTGGGCAGCACTGAGACAGATGGAAAATGGAGAACTTATGGGAGGTGGTGGAAAACTAGTTCATGGACCAAATGGCAGTGATTTGACCAGAACAAGGAAATACAACGTGATTTAGCATCAGGAATGGTGTAGATCAGGGTCTTATCCTTTTACTATATCTATTCAATCTCTATGTTGGGAAGATAATTCAATAAATAAGGACTACATGGAGAAGAACATGGCATTTGGTTTGGAAGAAAGCTTCTTGACAACTTTCAATATGCAAATGACACAACCTTGCTTCCTGAAAGTGAGGACTTGAACTATTTGCTGATAAAGGTCAAGGATCACATTCTCCAGGTGACAAGTATTTTCTATTGTTTGTATCCATAATCAATGCTCGTGGATGAAGCAGTTAAGGATTGAAATGACATATTGCATTGGGTATATCTGCTGCACAAGACCTCTTTAAAATGTCAAAGAATAAAGTTATCTTTATAAGGACTAATGTTTGTCTGGCCTAGCTCATGGTATTTTCTATCACCTCACATGCAAGTGAAATTTGGACACTGAGTAAGGAAAACTAAAGATGAATCCATGCATTTGAGGTATGGTGCTTACTGATCCTTTGGACATGCTATAACAAGAGACAAATCCCTGGAAAAGCATGCCGTGATTGGTCAAGTAGAAGGGCAACAAAAAAGAGGAAGACCATGTAGGAGATGGGTGGGCACAGGGGCACTATGGGCTCGAACATAACCGCAATTGTGAGCAAGGTGAGGAGTGGGCTGGGTTTCCCTGCTGCTGTACCTCATTCTACTGTGAGTTGGAAACGAGTTAAATGTCACTAGAAACAACATTGGACTTCAAATGAGTTCAAGCCCTCTTTCCAGTTAGTTAGAATCCCATAGTAGATCTGTGGTCTAGATTTCTCTGAAGTCTTCCCTTCGTATCGAGCCATTGTCATTCAGGTGAAGGATGTAACTCTCTCCTACAAGTCACAGTCCTTTATAAACTAAAAGCTGTTCTCTTGTTTTGGGAAACACTGATTTCTGAGGTAAATAGATGAAGATGGAGGACATGTTGAGGAACAATAGAAGAATATTTTTATACTTTTTTAAAATAAAGGCTTCCAATTAACTTATAGTATTTTTCTTTTTTGTTTACATATGAATCTACATTGACAAAAACATATATACAAGCAACAAGGGGCATCAAATGTAGACATAATTCATGATCTCTTCATTACAAAAAATTCGTAGAAAAATATAAAAAATAGAATGTCTACACAAAATTTTTGAAGTATACACACATAAAAAAAAATCTCTTTCTTGATTCTTAGCCATTGGTATTCTTTTCTGTGTGGGTGGGAAATATACCAGCATATGTAACAGAACATTTGCCATTTTCACATTATTCAAAAGTATAATTCAGTGACATAAATTGTATTCCTTAGTTCATAAAAGTGGCAGTTATGTGATGTTTTTAACTTCTAGTTTCCTAATATTAGATGGGTAGTTTTTCCCCTTGAATAATGTGCTAATAACACCTAGATGTTGTCAAGAATCTACAGCACATCAGCCCTGCACTTTGGAGTATCACTGTTCACCCTGAGCTTTCACATTTCTTAACAAGCACTTAAGCGACATAGTCAAGCTTATTCATTTGATATACCCATAACATGATACTATTTACTATTTTGTTGAACTCAAGTCTATGTTTTTAAAATCTGTATCTACATTTCAATATGTACATAATGCTTATATATGTCTATTATTAAGGAATTTGGCAGTTTTTGTTTTTAAGGTAAATTTATATTCAAATTTGCTAAGTAAAAAACCTCTATATTTTGGGTAATTGATTCAAAAAGTCGATGATTTTAAAATACCCTTCATTTCTCTGAACGTTTGGGGGACATTAAAAACTATATTTGCCATAGAGCATATCTTCTGCTATTATAATCTTTCAGTTTCTCCTAGACCATAATCTCTAATTTCACTTTTTGTATTCTTAACAAAACAGGAAATAGTAACTCTCTGTATACCAGTACTCTTTCTAAATCCCTAGATAAATATATCATCGTAACTAATTTATTAAAATATCAATGCATTAAACATAGATAACATCGCCTCCGACCCCCTTAGCTACATTATGTACAACAAAAGGAAATGACCTGAAGTCCCGTGCCATCCTCACAGTTGTGATGGTCACGCCCACTGATGTAGCCACTGTGCCAATTCATCTTGTCAACAGCTTTCCTCTTTTTCCCTGGCCGCCTACTTTACCAAGTATGAGGCCCTTCTCCGAGAATAATTGTCCCCTAAGCACATCACCAAAGTACATGAGGTAAAATTTCTCCATCCCTGTCTGTCGTGAGCATTTTGGTTGTAGGAAGTATCCATATTTGTATCTATTCAAAGATAGATGCCCCAACAGAATATTGAAGCTATAGGACAATACCAATAATATCATATGTGAGTAAAATTGTGTTGAAGATCATCCAGCACTGGTTGCAGTAATACACTGACAAGGGGTTGCATTGAGGACATCAGATGAGATTTGGTTAAAATCAGAGAATACCAGGAAATAGGAAAAGGTAAAGAAGTGAATTTTCAAAACAAAGAAGGTAAAGTATCCAGGTTAACCTTTTAGCCAAATAACAAAGGAGATTTTGAATTCCTAAGGGTGATCAGAATTGACTAGAAAAAGTCATTGTTAGCACAAAAATTTTACCAGTCTGGTAACTGAGATATGATTGAACAGATGAATCATCATTCCTGAAATTTTCTTCCTGACATAATGGATGCATATCATCCTCTCCTTCCTATGGCTTCCAGCGAGGAAACACTAGTATATTTTAGAATATCAACCTGCTGGGTTGATGTTTTCAGCTATTTTCTTCCCATTGTTCCATGATCTAATATGGACCTTGTATGGTATTGGGCAGAGTGGAGGGAGATGTTAAATACCACTTATTTATTTATTTATCTATTTATTTATTTATTTATTTATTCCTCTGTATTATTATTTATTCTTCTGTATTTGTGGTATGCACCACTTATTTAATGACAGAAGTATACAGAATATCAGTCAATTAATATGTTCTCACCATGAGTCCGTGTTCCCAAATGATAAGGTCAGTTTAACCAGATTTCTCCTAGAAATCATTAATCTACAATGATAAGGTCTAAGTCACCTAGAACTCCATTAATAGCAGGCCCATAAAATTATTTTATGTGAATATTTTAATTTGCAAAGCTATCTTAACACTTCGTTGTTCGTGAGTGTATATGTGTGTGTGTGCATGTGTGCCCATGTTTACATATAAAAGCGCATACACAATTAGAGTCTAGGGAAAGATACACGCAAGAGTTTGCCAAAATATTGACATCTATCTACTAATACTTATACTGACAACCAAAAATGTTATCTAATGTTTGCATATTTATTTTTAATTAAAACCAATTAACATTTGATTTTGAAGACTTTTTTAATCATAATAGCTTCAACTCACCTAACATCCTGAAACAAAATAAATGTTAAAAACAAAAGAAATAAACAAAAAACCACTGTTTGAAATCTTGATTTACATATTGAAATTAGTATCTTTGTTCATCTTTTATGTCAATGGCCTAGATTTTGCTAAATTGCTGCATGTAAGTCTTCACTTTAAAACTCATACCTTACTAAATGTTTTAGGATCATTCTTTTATATCCCTTAAGAATATATATATATAATTCTGTCATGACCCAAATGTATTCCACTTATCATGTCAATACATTGTTTTGTGGTTGGTTGTGCTTATTTTATTTCATAATATCTCTACTTGAATCTATTCTTTCAATATTTTAATAATTCTGTTATATAATCACTTCTGAATTAATTTAATATTCTAAATTAAAAAGACATGCATACCTTTCTTGCTCTATACTGAGAATCTTATCTATATTTGTATTCAAATACAGATGATGTTATATGTGATATTATTAATATGTTTACGTATTTCTTTTAAATATATAGAGGTTTGAGTAGAGAAGAATGGCCTATTGAATTGATGGTATTAATTACATTCACTGTTAAGTCAATAAAATAACTAACAGTTCATTTTCTGCTTCATGTCCTATTACACTAATTTTCTCTTAAACTGAACATATTTATATCTTACATTTTCTAAAGTAAAGAGGGATATTCCCTTAGGATAATATATTCCTGAAATATTATATTGTTGTGCAGGACAAACTCTAGATGCCAGATAGGGCAAGATATGACAAAATAATAATCTATAAATTATCAAGGGCTCATGAGGGAGGGGTGGCAGGGAAGGAGGGGGAAAAAAAGAGGACCTGATGCAAAGGGCTTAAGTGGAGAGCAAATGCTTTGAAAATGATTAGGGCAAAGAATGTACAGATGTGCTTTACACAATTGATGTATGTATATGTATGGATTGTGATAAGAGTTGTGTCAGCCCCTAATAAAATGTTTTTTAAAAAAGAGTTACAAAAAGATGTGAACAATGACAAAGAATAAGTAAGTAAAAAAGGAGAAAGGAAGAAAATCAGAGCTAGAAGAAAGATGGAAGCAAGAGGAGGAAGTAAAGAAGGAAGAGGGAAGTAGGGAGCCGAGGAGGGACTAGAGAAAGAACAAGCTGGATAAAGGGAAGAACTTTAAAACAAAAGAGTAAGTAGAGAAGCAGGAGAATGGAGAAACAATTTTTGTGACTTATTTTTATATAGGTGCTAATACCCCAAAGGGGGAAAGAAAACGTGTACCAGTTACCTGAGACCTCTATCTATTCTTCTACCAAATAGAAACGACTGAGTCTTTCCTTATGCCTGTTTTGCATTATCTCAGAAAAGCAGCATTTGTGGCTTGACCGACCAGAGAGTCAAGTAAGAACATTTGAGTGTTGAAATCAGATAGTTCAGCCGAAGTCTTCTGAAGGCAGTTGTTTCATAACACTAAGAATTTTAGGCTGAATTTTACACAGGAAGCCACAGTAATTCCAGCCAGTCCGTTCTGAGTGCTTTAGGGACATTTTTTCTAGTTCTCAGTTTTATTATACTTTTCTAATTTTGTGTTAGTTTCTTGCAGATTGATGATGATGAATAAAAATGAAATAGTTCAACACTATGATAAACCATATGGCAAGTAACTAAATTACCCAAGTTATAAATCTATTAGAAAATATTTTAAAATTGATGTCACCAGACATATGCATGCAAAAAAAAATCTCCTGAAGTAAAGACACACAACTCTCAGTGTATGCTCAAAAACTGCGTTCTGTCCACTGGTGGCCATGCATAAGGAAAATGAAAATTCATGTAGCTGTACTGGAGCCAAGGAACTCTGGTGGCCTAGAGGTTAAGCACTCGGATGCTAACCCAGATGCTGGCTTTTCCAACCTACCAACTGTCTCACGGAAGAAAAAGAGGTGGCAGTTGGCTATGTTCAGATTTTTGTTGTTTTAGGGCCACAGAGTCAATTATGACTGAATATGACTCTGTGCTCCTGAACAAAACAAGTTTGTATCTGAGAAATCCTCAAGCTCTTTCCTGTATCTGAGCTCACTGTTGATCTACTGTTTCAATTAATTTCATCAGAGTCGTGCTCTTGTAAGAATGTTCATTCAATCTGAATCTAATCTTTATATAACTGATTGTGAATAATTTGTATTAGGTCACGTCATGGGGATTACCAGATGTGAACTGCCAACCCAATAAGAATCCTGGACGAGGTAAGTTGACACAAACCTAAGCTTCACAATCAAGAAAATAGAAGTAAAGTTGTATGTGTGTGTTCTTTGCTTTCAATAAAGATCCATCAGGTATCAGCAATGATATACCCCCTTTGACATCCTGTTCTGAATCAGACTTGATATGGTGCCAGCATCTTGTGATTTTACTCTGCCCTACAGGATCCCTCTGAATCAGAATTAACTAGTTGATGTGGTGGTTGGAAGCTTTTATGTTCACCGGAAACTTGGAATTTCCCTCCCAACCCCTCTCTGCTCTTCTGCTTTCCTAAGTGCCATGACCCTGTCCCTGTCTCCAAGAGTGGTCTCATCTGGGCCATCCAACCCTGAGAGCTGTCCAGCACCCTGCAGTGTCTCCACCTACCTTCACTCTTTGCAACTCTGCACCCAGCAGTCAGTGATCTTCCTGCCTCCCGCTTCACTGTTCTGCATCACTGGTTTCAGCAACGTAAGTTGGAAGAAACCTTGGGCAAACATCGACTTAAGTTAGAATCCATGGAGCTAAGTTGGACTGGTTTGGGATGTTTCGTTATATAAGCTTCCATCTTATACATATGAGTGTCATTGATTTTGTTTCTCCAGACAACCCAGCCTAGCACACATGGCAGTGGTTTGTTGTCATTATTGTGTTTGATTTTCAATAGTGTCACCTTGTTATAATTTTCAGCTACTGAAGAATGACTGTCAACATTTGCTTTATTTCTACTTGCTAAAGTGCATCAATTACTTGTCAACATTTCCAAATGTTTTTGTTATAATCTTTTTATAATACCTAAATGATGTTGATTGTGGAGTATGTTAAAGCTGATAAGGTAGTTTCTTGTATCTCATGATATAGCAAATATTAAACATACTCTTCATTCTACTAGAATAAATATCACCATCAACAGCAACAACAAAAGAACAACATTTTCCTCTAGCAATTCACGATGCCTGTAACCATTTCCCACAATCTGTATGTCAGTTTGTTATATTGTGATGGCTTGCAGTGATGTTTGAAGTCATTGCACCAGTATTTCAATTACTGGCATGGTCACCCAAGGTGAACAAGCTTTAATAGAGCTTCCAGACTAAGAGCGGAATATAAAGAAGCAATGAATAGACTATTCATTTCTGAGAAATTAACCAATGAGCACTTTATGAATAGCAGTACAACATCGAAAAATACTGTAAACTTCATGAAGAGTGGTGAGACCTCTTCTGATTATGCCTGAGATGAGCCCATCAAGTTGAAAGGCACTCAGATTATGACTGAGGAAGAGATGCTTTCTAAAGTAGTATTGACCATAATGATGTGGGTAGAGTAAAGCCTTGGGGCCCTCTATTTGCTAAACGGGCATGACTTAAAATGAAAAGAAACCGAAGTAAACATCTGTTAATCATTAGATCTTGGAATGTACGAAGTATAAATCTAGGATAATTAGAAGTAATCAAAAATGAAAAGCTATGAATGAAGATAAATATCATAGGCATTAATTAGATGAAATGGACTGGAATTGGTCATTTAAATATGAAAATGGTGTGATTTACTATGCCTGAAGTTTGAATACTGGAAATAAAGAGAATGGAACAATAGTTGGAAAATATGACCTTGGTGATACAAATGAACCTGGAAATCACACGATAGCATTTTCACAAATGAATTTGTTCTTCATTGAAAACCCATTTTTCAGTGACATAAACAACTATAAATATAGACCTCAAGAGATGAAATACATACTAATCTGGAAAATAGACCATCAATTACTCAATTACTTAAAGTTGAAGCTGAAGAAAATGAAAATATTATCACAAGAGAAATAACCAAACGAAGCCAAATAGCCATCAATTCTGAATCTGGAGAGCATCTCAAGAAAATATTTCCTGGCATTGAGTAAGTACTTGCGTGGAGGCCCAATGTCTATCTGCTGCCTTAGTACTTAACCTATAAATATATGCACAAAGATCTGTTTCCCTACACTCATATAAATATATTTACATATGTACATTCCAATCTTTGGACCTCTATAAATATCCTTTGTCACCTAGTTCTTTCCTCCATTTCCTTTTACTTTCCTCTTCTCCCGCTATCATGCTCAGCCTTCATTTGGGTTTCAGTGATTTCTCTCGGTTACCTTGCCCTTACTGATTTCCTACCAGGCCTCTCACACCCTCCTTGCTACTGACTTTGCATCACTTATTGCTCCCCTGTTCCTGAGTTGGTCAGCATCACCTCCTTGCCCCCTCCTCCTCAATGCAAGAACACTTTGTTCTAATAAATTGGCATTCTAGGATGCACACCTTCCTGACACGATTGCTGAAGAAAAATGTGTGCATATGCAAATGTGGTGAAGAAAGCTGACAGGGCCCAGATATCAAAAGAAACAGCGTCTGGGGTCTTAAAGGCGCAAAGATAAACAAGTGACCTTCTAGCTCAGAAGAAACAAAGCCCACATGGAAGAAACACACCAGCCTGTGTGACCACAAGCTGTCGAAGGGATCAGGTATCAAGCATCAAGAAACAAAAATCATATCATTTACAATGTGGGTGAGTGCAGAGTGATGACTCAAAGTCCATTGGCAGCCAGCCAGACACCCTTTACTGAAGGGTTGTGGGGAGATGAACCAGTCAGGGTTCAGGGAAGCAATGATGAAACATATAACTTTCCTCTATTTCTTAAATGTTTCCTCCCCCCCACCCCCCACTATCATGATCCCAATTCTACCTTACAAATCTGGCCAGACCAGAGGATGTACATAGGTATAGGGAATCCAGGACAGATGACTCCTTCAGGACCAGTGGTGAAAGTGGCAATGCCTGGAGGGTGGAGAGAATGTGGGGTAAAAAGGGGGAAATGATTATAAGAATCTACATATAGCCTCCTCTCTGGGGGGGAGGGACAGCAGAGAAGAAGGTGGGGGGAGATATCGGACAGTGTAATATATGACAAAGTAATAATAATTTATAAATGATGAAGGGTTCATGAGGTAGGGGGCAGTGGGGAGGGAGGGGGAAAATGAGCAGCAGATATTAAGGGCTCCAGTAGAAGGCAAATGTTTTGAGAATGATGATGACAACAAATGTACATATGTTCTTGACACAATGGATATATGGATTGTGATAAGAATTGTATGAGCCCCTAATAAAATGATTAAATAAAAAAGAAAATATTTCCAAAAGTGAATAACGAAAATCCACGTCAGAAAACCTGGCATACTGTGGTGTGCCATCAACAACATCATCCATGAAGCAAAGAAAGGTTATTAAAATGACAGAAAAGGGTGAAACTATCAAAGCCAGTGCCAGAAAAGACTGAAATTTGCTCTTGTTTGTAGAGTAGCTGAAGCAAATGAAAAGTGACAAAGTAAAAGAGCTGAGCACAGAAATGTAAAAAGCATCTTGACTAGACAAAGTAATGTCATAAAACATACAAAGGCCTGGAATTAGGAAACCGAAAAGAAGACTACTCAATAAATCTTGCTGCTGTTGCTGTCAACAAGTCGGTTCCTACGCTTAGCGGCCCGTGTGCGGAAGAAGGAAGCACCTCGTTGTTCTAGTCTATCCTCACAATGGTTCTAGGTTTGAGTCCATTTTTTTTGAAGCCACTGTGTCAGTCCATGTCATCCAGGGCCTTCCTATTTTTGTCTTCCTTCCCCATAACCAAGGATCGGTCTCCTTTGAAAACATGCTCAAAGGAGTTGAGATGATGTCTCCCTATCATAGCCTTTAAGGAGTATTCTGGCTGTACTTCATCCAATACAGATTTGTTTGTGTTTTGGCAGTTTTTAGTACTTTCAATATTTTCCAACAGAACCATAATTCAAATGCATCAATTCTTTATTCAACATTGAACATTCACATGCATATGAGGAGACTGAAAATACCATGGCGTAGGCAGTTGTACCTTAGTTCTCAAAGTAATGTCCTTCCTTTTCTGCATGTTAAAGTGGTCTTGTACAGCAGTTTTACCCAATTGCTATTTGTGCTAATATAATATTGGTGGAGGTTAGCCTGTTAATCTGGTCACAGTTTGCAGACCTCCTTGGGGGGTGTTAATGAAATAATTGGCTCTCTGGAGGCTGGCCTCTCTCTTCTTCTCTCTGCCTTCCCCTGCCTGTTGATGAGCCACTGTGAGACCTGAGTGAGCCATGTGATGCAGCCACTGCCATTGGATCCACACAACTTGGCACCCACTGGCCTATGGTTTTCCTGCGTTCTACATCCATGCATGTGGATGTGTGAGTCTGTGAATATAACTAGGGATTTATGGACTAGTATCAGATTTATTGACTGATCTGAACTGGGCTGGGATGGTTGCTTGATATATAATTGCTCTTTTATATAAATCACTCTCTTATACTTATATGAGGGCCACAGAATTTGATTCTCTAGTCAACCCAACCTAACATACCAATACAATGTGTAGTTTGATTTCTTGACTGCTGTATTGATTATGGATCTAAACAAGGCAAAAATCTTTGGTAACTTCAATCTATTATCTCTTTGTTATAGTATCACCTATTGCACCAGTTGTGAAATTTTGATATTTTTTACATTGAGTTATAATTCATAGTGAAGTTTACAATTCCTGATTTTCATCATCATGTGTTTCAAGTTCATCTCACTTTCAGGATATGAGACTGTCATTTGCATACTATAGATTGTTTATAAGCCTTCCTTCCATCCTGTTCTCACAATTTTTTCATATAATTCAGCTTCTTGGAACATTTGCTCAGCATACAAAATGAATAATTATGTTGAGAGAATACAACCAAGATGTGTTAGTCCGTATAGACTAGAGAAACAAATTCATAGACACTCTTATATGTATAAGAAAGAGCTTTATATAAAGAGTAATTGTGCATTAAGAAAGCATCAATCAAATCTATAATTCCAATATTAGCCCATATGCCCAATACCAATCTGTAAAGTCCTCTTCAGACTCATGAATCACATGAAGTGATGCCGAATGCAGGAAAATCACAGGGCAGTGGGTGGAAAATCTTGTGGATTCAGTGGAGTTGGAAGCATCTCAGCGCTGGCAGGGGTCTCTACTTTGCCCCTACAGCTCAGGTTACTAGCGTAGTTCCACGTGTATTCTCAACAGGGATATTTTACAGGGAGTGAGCATGTGTCCCATGTCCAATGAACTATTTATCTCATTAGCGCCTCTTGCCTCCAAATGAGTTCATCAAGCTGCGACCTGATTGACAGACCAAACGCCACCCCTTCACTCTCAAGTCTCAAATTGACACTAGATTATGTAACTACCACACCAGACATAAACTTTTCCTGATTTTAAACTATGTAGTATTCCCTTGTTTTTTATGTATTTTGTTTTGTTTTCAGAAAATTTCCCTTGATCCATGAATAACGTCTTCATGAGCACAGTTAAGTGTTCTGCAATTCTGATACTGAAAGAAACGAAGGGAAAGTTTTAGCAAGAGGTTTCACTATTAAATGATTTTATGGGCAAAACCCACCACTGCTCTGTCAGTTTGTTCTATTGTGGTGGCTTGTGAGTTACTATGATTTTGGAAGCTATAACACTGGTGTTTCAAGAGCCAGCATGGTCACTCAAAGTGAACAGGTTTCAGCAGAGCTGCCAGGTTCAGAACAGGCAACTGAGAAAGAACCAGCTTCCCACTTTGGATGAAGTATCTCTGAAAACTTTAAGTAGAGCTTGGAAACCTTTTTCAGATACAAAATGCCTAAGGAATGGTAGCAGAACACGGCCAGAGATAGTGCCAGATGATAGGTTTTTTTTTTTATCTTAAGGCCCTCAAAATGTGACTGAGGGGAGCTGTTTCTCAAAGTACAGTCGACCATGGTAACTTGAATGGGATAGTCTGTGGAAACGCAGTGTTCAGGATCTTCATTTGTTACTGAGGCACAAGTCAAGGCAAGAAAAAAAGCTGAAAAATCTACTTCATATGCACAAAGTATAGATCTAGGAAACTTGGAGGTGATCAAAAATGAAATGGAACACATAAAGATTGCTATCCCAGGCACTTATGATCCTGACATTCTGAATCACAAAATTACAAGATTTATTATGTTGGTATTAAAAAACTCAAGAGGAATGGTATGTCATTCATTGTCAAAAAAGACATTACAAAGTCAATGATATAGTACAGTGGCATCTGTGATAAGATTGTATCTATTTATCTTCAAGGAAATCCAATTATTACAACTATTATTTAAATGCATGCACCAAACACAAAATCTAGTTATGAAGAAGTTGAAGAACTATATCAACATCTTTGGTTAGAAATTGATCAAACATGCAATCCAGGTGCATTTCTAGTTATTGGTTATTGAAATGCAAAGGTTGGAAGGAAAGTGGAGGAGTCAGCAGTTGGAAAATACAGACCTGGTGGTAGAAATGAAACTGAAGATCGCATGAAGGGATTTTCTGAGATTAATGACTTGTTCATAGCTAATATATTTTTTCAACAAAACACAAGGTGGATAGTCACATGGACTTCTCCAGATAGAAGCTACCAAAACCAAATTGACTACATCTGAGAAGCGATGCTGGAGAAGTTCAACATCAGAAGCTAAAATGAGGCCAATGGCTGACTGTGGAAGAAGCCACCAAGTTTTCATATGTAAATTCAGGCTAAAGCTGAAGAAAACTAAAATAAATTCATGACAGTTAAAATAGTGATTTGTTTCCTGTTTATTCCATCTGCATTTTGAGAACATCTTGAGAAAAAATTTGAAGCATTATATACTCATACCAGAAGCTATTGGAGGACATCAAACATATCAATCATGAAGAAAGCAAAATTGACTAAAAAAACACCCAGACAAAAAAATATCAAAGTCAGTGTCAGAAGATACTCTGAAACTTGGCAACATATGTACAAATATGCTTGATAAAATTGATAAATGGAATGTTATAAGCTGCAGATGAAAAAAATTAATGAAGTCCATGAGCTGAATGGAAAATTTCAAAGGGCAACTCAAGAAGACAAAGCCAAATATTACAATAAAATGTACAAAGACCTAGAAATATAAAACCAAAAGGAAATAACACAATCAGCATATCTTAAACTGAAAGGACTAAAAAACAAAATCAAGGCTGAAATTGCAATATTGAAAATTTCTGTGGACAAAATATTAGATGATGTGGGAAATATCAAAAGAAGATGGGAGGAATACAAAGTCTCTGTACCAAAAGGACGAATTAACATTCCACCCTTTCAAGAGGTGGCATATGATCAAGAACTGATGGTGCTGAATGAGGTAGTACAAACTGAACTGAAAGCATGAGACAAAAGCATAGCTTCAAGATTTACTGGCATTCCAATTGAAATACTTCAACAAGTTGAATCCCTGGAAGTATTCACTCATCTATATGACCAAAATTGGAAGAGAGCTACTTGGAAAGTAAGTGGGAGAGATCTATATTTGCCATCGTTCCAAAGAATGGTGATCTTACAAAATGCTTAGGTAATAGAATAATATCCATGATATCACATGAAACTACCATATATAGTCGAGTATAAGCCAACCCGAATATCAGCCAAGACACCTAATTCTACCACAAAAACTGCATAAAAATGTGCTGAAAACTCGACTTATACATGAGTATATACAGTATTTTTCCTGAAGACCATTCAGCAAAGGTTGCTGGATTCAGAACAGCATGTGGAATAAGGGATACCATTGAAAATGTCAGATGGATCATGGCTGAAAACAGGATACTGGGAAGATCTTTACTTTTAATTTATTGACTATACCGAGGTATTTACCTTTGTTGATCATAAAAACCACTATGGATAACCTTAAAAAGCATGGGAATTCTAGGACATTTCATTGTGCTCTTGTAAAATGTGCACATGGATCAAAAGCAGTTGTTGAAATGAGCAAGGGAGCACTTCATGGTTTAAAATCAGGAAATGCGAACAGTAGTGTTGTATCCTTTCATCATATTCTTCAATCCGTATGCTGAGTAACATCATTAGAGAAACTTGATTAATGAAGAAGTATGCAGTATCAGTACTGGAGGAAGGCGGACTAACAATTTGCCATAGCCAAATGACACAACCTTGTTTGCTGAAAGTGAGGTGGACTTGAAGTACTTGTTGAAGATCAAGGATTGCGTTCTTCAGTCTGAATTAAAACTCGATGTAATGAAAACCCAAATTCTCATAATTGGGTCAATAGGGAATATCGTGATAAATGGAGAAAAATGAATTGGTCAAGGATTTCATATTGCTTAGTTGCACAATCAATGCTCATAGAAGCAGTAGTTTAGATATCAAAAGCTGTGTTGCATTAGGCGAATCTCCTGTACAAGGCCTCTTTGGAGTATTGTAAAGAAAGCATTTTACTTTGAGGACTAAGGTGTGCCTGACCGAAGCCTTGATATTTTCAGTTGCCTCCTTTGCATGTGTCAGTGAGACATTAAATAAGGAAAAGCAAAGAAGAATGCATTAGCTGCAAGTGTGGTGCTGGAGAAGAACATGGAAAGTGCAATCAACAATCAAAAAGACAAATAAATCAGTCTTGGAAGAAGTACATTCAGAGTGCTTAGAAGCAAGAATGGCAAGACTTTTTCTTACAAACTTTTGATATGTTGTCAGGAGTGACCAGTGTCTGGAGGACATCTGCATGGTGAGATTGAGGGGCAGCAAGAGGAAGCTCTTATTTGGATGGATTGACTCCATGGCTGCAATCATGCTATCAAGGAGAGAAACAACTGTGGCAATAGTGCAGATGCAGAAATATGAGCTGGAACTCACTAGAGGGCATTTAACAACCACATAAGCATAATATTGAGTGATACAAGAATCATCAAAAGAAGATGGAAAGAATCACTGTACCAAAATCATTCATTGACATTCATTTATTTCAAGAGGCAGCTTATGATCAAGAACACTTCACACTGAAGAAAGAAGTAAGTCTTAGACACACTGAACGCATGCGTGAGAAACAAGACTCCAGCAACTGATGGAATACCAATTGGTGTGTTACAACAAGCTGATGAAACACTGGAGTCACTCACACCAAGAAATTTGGAAGACAGCTACCTCACCCAAGGACTGGACAGCATCCATCCTTTTACTCACTCCATAGAAAAGTGACCCAATAAAATAAGTACACTATAGGAAAACATTTTTTAATTACATTCCAGTAAATTTTTGCTCAAAATCAATCAACAGATGCCAAAGCCATACTTTGACAGGAAGCTGCCAGATTGTGCAGCCAGATTCAAAGAGAACCTGGAACATGGGACTCATTGATGATGTCAGATAGTTTTAGGCTGAAAATGGAGAATACAAAAAATAATATTTATGTTATGTTTCAGAGTTGCATCATCTCACCACTCTTATTCAATCTGCACGCCATTCAGGATACCTGAACTTTATGAAGAAGAATACAGCATCAGGATTGGATGATGTGGGAAATATAAAAAGGATGATGGGAAGAATACCTTTTTAATATCCTGTGATATGCAACATATATATATTGCTTGCTGAATGTGAGGAGGACTTGAAGCACTCACTAATGAAAGTCATGTTTTTCTGTTGCAGTTACATAATCTATCAACTTGTGAAGGAGTGGTGTCTAGTCTGTCAATTAAGTCATGACTTGATGACCTCATTTGGAGGCACGGAGGAGATAAATAGCTCACTGGAGGCCAGATACACTCACTCCTTGGGAGACATTCCTGTTGACGAGCCACATGGAGCTACGCGGATAGAGCCAGAGCCCTGGAGCTGGAGGAGCCACATGGAGACTTATGTCAGTGTTGAACTGCTCCATCACCACTGGATCCACAAGACTTTCCACTTACTGACCTGTGATTTTCCTTCCTTCAGTGTCATTGAATGGCTACATGAGTCTAAAGAAGAATATATGGACTAGTATTGACATATGGGATAATATTGTACTTATGGACTTGATCAGGACTGGGCTGGGATGTTTTCTTAATCTACAATTGTTCTTTCATATAAAGTTCTCTCTTATACACACATAAGTGTCTATAAATGTGTTTCTGTAGTCAACCCAACTAACACAATTGCAAACTTCCATATGGATTGCAACACACCATAAACAAAAGTTCTCACAGGACAATAGACATCATCATGAAAAAAAAGAGAAAGTACTAAAATTTTCAAGGATGTCATCTTGTTTGTACCCACAATCAGTTCTGATGTAGCAAAATCAAACAAACTCATTGCCATTCATTCATTTCTGAATCACAGGAACCCTATAGGACAGGGCAGACTGCTCTTGTAGTTTTCTGAGAGTGTGATTCTTCATGTGACTAGAAAGACTCATCTTGCCCCCATGGAGCCACTGGTGGTTTTGAACTGCTGACCTTGAGGTTAGCAGCCCAGTGTGCAATCATTATCCGACCAGGGTTAATTGGAACCAAAAGACAAAAAAGTCAATTGCACATTTTATTGGGTAAATCTGATCCACAAACCTCTTGAAGAGTAAATATATCATGTTGAGGAATTACATGCACCTGACCCAAAACCATGATATTGTGACATATGCATGTGAAAGTTGGACATTGAATTATAAGACTAAAGGAGAACCAATGCATGACATGATAGATGCAGTGATTGTAACAACAGGCTCAAACAGAACAAGTAAAAGGATGTATGTGGGGCTGTTATGAGTCTAAGCCAACCCATGGTGTCTGTCAATGACAATATAATTACTTCATTAAATTCAATCATTTAGTGATTTTATTATATTTCTTTATTATATTATAATGATTACCTGGTATGTCAAACAGTATTGGTTAAAAAACAATCAGAGAATTCTTGACCAAATAAAATGTCAAAAGGTCAGTAAGGGAAATACTATTTCTCTATATGTCGTTCATCATGGTTTATGCAGTCTCTAGGACAAATTTCTTATTTATCAAACGATTCCCAAAGGATCTTTACTCTTTGATCTATACCATGTCAACTTGGGAGTTTTGAGATCCTAAAGTGGCTCAACTAATGCTCCTTCTTCATATTCTTTTAGTTTTGCAAACAAAAATGTTTCAAAGGTTTTTCAACAAAATCTACATAGGGCAACCTTCGTTACAATCAAAGAATGAGTGGATGCATACACTCTTGAACAAACAAATCTACCACTCATCTTTGGCCTCTTCACCAATGCAGGTTCCAATTTTCTTAAACCATCATCAAAATAGGAGTATATGATTTTTCTGTAATCTTTGAACACATCTCTCCAGATTCTCCCTTCAGTATCGCCAGAAATGCAGCCATCCTAGTTTCAGTTGATCTCTCTGTCCAGAAGTTTCTTTTCTGCAGCCATGGTTTTTTACTGAACCTACCACTTGAAGACAGCCTAGGAAACTGTAATACTGAGAGAACTCTTCTTCAGCCAGCCACTGCTCACTGGTAGATGGTTAGACAGGTTTTGACTGGCATATGCCCAAGTATGTATTAATTGGAACCCAGGTAAAAATACCTTCTGATGTACCATTTCATTCACTTCATTTGATAACACAAATTACATAAGATTAAATGACAATATTTATTTAATTAAAAAATGGGGTAAATGTAGCCATGAATATTGTCCAGCGTCCAGAAGGCACAGCTTGTGTGCTATTTTACTATCATTGTTGAGAGTAGGTGTCATGTTGGTTTCTGACTCAAAGTTAGCCCTTGTACCACAGAACTGCTTGTACCTGGACCATCTTTACAACTTTTGTGTTCAAGCACATCATTGTAACTACTGTTTCTTTCAGTACTGTTTACTTTCTTCCCTTTTTTCCCCTCTTTTTAATGAACCTCTGTTTTAGAAAGCATAAGGTCATTCTCTCCAGGATCGAGTCTCTCCTGCTTATGTGTCTGCAATATTTAAATCTGAATTTATTTAATATTTTTGAAAAACAATACTTAAAATCCAGAAATTATTCTGCAGTCCTTCTTATTCATTGACTATCTTTCATGTGTGTATGAAAAAATTGAAAATACGATGACTTGGGTCAGGCACACCATTTCTTTTGAACACTTTAAAGTATTTTTCTAAAGTAGACCTGCTTACTCAGCTCACCCTTTGATTTTTGACTACCGCTTACAGAAATGATGACTATGAACCCAAGTCAATGATACCTTAGAATATTAACACTTTCCTGTTTATCACAATGTTGCTTATTAGCCAATTGTGAGAATGTTGTTTTTTTTCTTTCCCAAGCTTAGAAACAGAGGGTTGCTGGTGGGAATTCACACTAGGGGATCAAAAAAGAATGTCTTAGAGCTGACTCTAGGATTCAAATTATGATTGACAGGTGCATATTATCTGTACTGAGCATAGGCAAATAACAAATAACTATTTAAATGGTGAGTCCTTGTCTCATTTCTCATATATATAATTTTAATGTCATATATATAATTTTAATATATTCATTTATCATATATATAATTTAGTTCACTGTTATATGAGCTATGTGGAGAACTGTATAATATTTCTCTTTACATAGGCAATTTTAGCCCTAAATCATAAATATCACTCTGCTGTACTTTTTAAAATATTTAAATGGAAAAGTCAAGAAATAAGTTAAGACGATTATTCTGATAATTTGACTAACATTTGCTTGGTTGGCATGGCATGGATGATTCTAGCATATTGCTTACATAGATTAAATCAGCCAGATGACAGACACTGAATTATTTATATAATACTTGTAGACAGACAAATAATTCCTTATTCTAAAATAGATCCTCAAATTTTGTAAATGACAATGAATATTCCTGATGAACATCAAATGGTTTAGTATACCCTCTAGTTTCTGATAATCTTTAAAATGAATTTCAGAAAATAATAAATCAATTAAGGTATAGGGGGACAGGGTTAAGCTGAGAAGTTAGGATTGGGGGGACAAATTATGCAGCATTCACACACATGTATATCAGCATAATAACCATATTCTGAGAAGAGTTACATAAATGGGAATTTTGAAAATGTGAAACAGACACATTTCTAGAAATATCCTGGGCTCTTTTAATTTATTGGAATTGTTCTAATCATTTTTATCATAATCAACAATAACAGTATAAGCTTTCCTCCCACAGTGCTTGGGGCACTCACTAGAGTGATAAACCAAAAGCCAAATTCACTTCCATAGAATCAGCAGGGACGCAGAGTGAGCCTGTAGGACAAGGCAGAACTTGCCCTAGGAGTTTCTGAGACTGCAACTCCATGGGAGGTCAAAGCCTCATCTTTCTCCCAAAATGAGGAAGAGAGAGAAGACAACACAAAGCAAAATGTTTTCAATACATAAATTATAATGCTTTAGTTTCTGAGAACGCTACAATGAGAAACGTTGCTACAATTACAGGTTTTACAGATAGTGATACTAAGACTCTTCCCTAAATCAGCACAATTATTGAAAGTTTCTGAGAATCTATAATCCAATTCTATCTGACTTCATAAATCTCATAACCATGTGAATTGTTTCTGCTCTCTCTAAAACGGTTGGCATTCCCAGGTTTAGTATACTGTTACCTTAAATGATTTTTTCCCCTTGAAACATCACACTACATTTACTTATACACTAAAAGGATATTTGGATGATACCAAAATCGTGGTATCAGAAATGAAGACTCAATCTTGCACAAGTACTTTCTTCCTTGCCCCCCCCCATTTCCCTCTCTTTCTATTTTTTAAAATATTATTTTATTGGGGTCTCGTACAATTCTTATCACAATCCATACATACACCCATTGTATCAAGTACATATGTACATTTGTTGCCATAATCATTCTCAAAACAATTGCCTTCTGCTGGAGCCCTTAATGTCTGCTGCTCATTTTCCCCCTCCCTCCTCACTCTCCCATAACTCATGAACCCTTCATTATTCATAAATTATTATTATTTTGTCATATGTTACACTGTCTGACATCTTCCCCCACCCTTTTCTCTTCTGTCCATCCCCCAGGGAGGAGGCTATAGTAGGTTCTTGTAATCAGTTTCCCCTTCTTACCCCACATTCCCTCCACCCTCCAGGCATTGCCATTCTCACCTCTCGTCCTGAAGCAGTCATCTGTCCTGGATTCCCTGTATTTCTAGTTGCTATCTGTACCAATGTACATCCTCTGGTCTAGCCAAATTTGTAAAATAAATTGGGATCATGATAGTGAGGGGGAGGAAACATTTAAAAATTATAGGAAAGTTATATATTTCATCATTGCTACCCTGCACCCTGACTGGCTCATTTCCTCCCCACAATCCTTCAGTAAGAGGATGTCTGGTTGTCTACTAACGGACTTTGAGTCTCCACTCTGCACTCACCCACATTTAGATATGATTTTTTGTTCCTTGATGCTTAATACCTGATCCCTTTGACAGCTGGTGTATTTCTTCCATGTGGGTTCTGTTGTTTCTGAACTAGATGGCCTCTTGTTTATCTTTGAGCCTTCAAGACCCCAGATGCTATATCTTTTGATAGCTGGTCACCATCAGCTTTCTTCACCACATTTGCTTATGCACACGTTTGTCTTCATTGATCATATTAGGAAAGTGGACACCCACTGATATAATTTTTAGTTCTTTTTCTCTTTCTTTTCCACCCGTAACGTAAGCAATGTTGGTAGAAATATATTTGGGAATCAAATTAGTTGTTTTCATTTTAATTAATACAAATCTTTAGGTAATAAAGGTACAAACACAATTTACAACAAACCTACTTTCAAGTAAGCTTGGTAATGACTCAATACTTAGGCCTGTGGCCCATTCGAAATTTTATAGTTATCATAGTATGAACTACTATACTCCAAGTCTGCAGCTAGGCAGTCTTTTGCAAATACTTTTGAAATTCACTCAGATGATAGTGATTGTGTAAAAAAGAAAAACCAAACCAAGTCCAAATAAATATGCGGCTGGAATGACTAGCCCAATCAGTCTTTTTTCTTTTTGTCTTACTGTTTTCACATTGCTCTAGGGTTCAATGAGTTTTCCACTTACTTCCAGGTCCAACAATGCCCTAGTATTCAGCAGAGTGATGCTGATTTCTGGGAACATTAATGAAGGTCTCACAATCATTATATAATCATATAGTGAGTTGTAGAATGAAATTCTCACTGTGAAAGGAAAAATGTTATGGAAAATAGAGAGAGTAAAAGGAAGGGATGGTGGATGGCAGGTATATCAGCATTGCTTTGGGTGTATTTCTATAAATACACACACACACACACACACACACACACACACACTGAGAGTGTTATTGTTACCAGCAGAATATATTTTATCACTCCTGGTTGTAGGAGATTAGGAGGGGGATATGAAATCATTGATGCAGAAATAATGAAAGGCTGGCATTCAAGAAAAATGAAAAGAATGCCAGATTATGAGGAACTCTGGTTCTACTTGTGCGAGGTGGAATATTTTATTTATGTATCTTGACCCTTCTCTCATTAAATGATTGTTGCTGGAGCTTGGTTCATACAAATGAATCTTTCACTTATGCTGTCTTTCAATATTTCCTAAACCATAGTTTGGTCCAAGCTTTAAAAGTCTGGATATAAATCAATAGCTATACTTCAGTTATATTTTATTTTATATTTGAACTTTTTAAAAAGTTTTTTTCTACTTTCCTTAATCTCTTTCCTTTCTAATTTCTCTTCCCTCTAATTAGAAATATTTCCCTTAAGCTTGCATAATGTATCATTAGTTCCTCATTATCATGTTAATTACAGTATCATTTCTGTCGTATTTCTGGTGCCATTGTCAGATGTTATTTCTATTTTTGAAAGCTATAGCCTACTTATTTGCTTTTAATTGGTGCTATCAGTATTATTATTTATCCCCGTGTATTAATTGCAGGGTTTGGGGGCTTTTTGTTTACAGTGTTTAATTTTTTCTTTTCCTTTAATCACAAGCAACATTCAATCTTAAACAATTCAATATTACAAGCATTTGATATATATTCTAGGGAAAGAACCAGCTTTGGGGGAAACCATAGGACACTTCCAATTAGCTCATCCATGTTAGAAACGTACTTGTATAGAATAAGCAGTGATCAGCACATTAAGATAAATTTTGTGGCTTGCCATGTCAAAGGTTTCATCACCTTGGGGATAGTTTGATTATATTTTTCAGATGAACACTTCACTCACTTCTCCAAAGTAATGAGTGATAAATTTCAAATTTGAGAATATAACTTCCCTTTCTTCAGACATACTGGCATAATACAGACAGGCAACAGAAGAGTAAGATTTAAAATAGATTTGTCAGTGTGCTTTATACCCCAGTATGCTAACCCAAACAAGGGTTGTAATAAACAAATATAATTCCTTTTATTTTTCAAAATAGTAGCTATTGTATTTTGTTGAAAGATCACATAACACATTACTCTATGCCTGATTCCTCACAATGATGAATAATATTTATTTCACTTTTTCTTACCATATAAACATTTTCAATAATTTTGTTGGGTGTTCCATTTCCAGTACTCTTAAATAACAATGGCTCACATGTGGGAAACTAACGCTGAGGGAAATCTGACTAGGACTATTCTCCTAATTTATAGCAGAGGGAATCTGGAAAACTAGCACTCCGCGGTAGGAAAGCCACCATTTTGGTAAGTTAGCGGTAAATCCCAAGTACATTATCCTGCATTAAATATATTCCCACAGATTCTCCCCTAACAACTATGCTGCCTTAATGTGAGCACATGGTTGATTCTATTCTCCCTGTAGAAGCAGACCTTCTTGTTATCTCCTCCTGCTGAAGCACCCATCCCCCCTCATACATTTTCCCAATGCAGGTAATAGGTTTCTTCACCTATGAGCTCAGCGACTTACTGTGGTTACCACACCCACCTTGTGACGTATGTAACTAGTGAATATGCATGTCTTTTGGCTACCTACAAATGTTCCAAGATAGAAAAGATTTTCTCTCTGTGCGGACCTGGCTGCTGAGATCATCGCCATCCCAAAGGTGAGCATGCTACTACAAAATGTGTCTGACTCCTGTATTTTATCTTCTCTCCTATCGTTCTTATCTTCTATGACTTTACTATAATTTTTATATATTTTCACTGTACAATTTTGCCTACGGACCCTGTGGTTGTCAGAGGATGCCTTACTCTGACACCCACACTTAATCTTTTCATTAGGGACCTAGGTCAGGAACTTTTAGATTCTCATTTGTGTGTTGAAAAACATCTCAACCATTTGTACTAATACTGATTATTGGTGGGTGGAGGAAAGCGTCAACCATGTCGACTTTGTGTACAAGAGAAGTAGTCCAACCTAGTCCTGCCCCATCCTCACAGTTGTTCTTATGTTTGAGGCCACTGCTCCAATCACTGTGTCAGTCCATCTTGTCGAGAACCTTCCTCTTTTTGGATGCACCCCTTTTGATCATGAATGATGTCTTTCCCAAGGAAAAGACATCTAATAACATGTCCAGAGCACTTGTACAGAATACTTGTACTTAAGTCTCACCATTCTTGCCTCTAGGAAGACTTCTAGCTCTACATTTTTCCAGCAGATCTTTTGCTTCTATGGAGGCCATGATACTTTAAATATTCTTGGCCAACATCCATAGTTCAAATTATTTTTCTAACTTTCTTATTCAATGTCCAAATTTCACACTCAAATAAGGCAATTGAAAATACCCCTATTTGAGTCAGGTACACCTTAATCCTTAAAATAGCATCCTTGCTTTTAAACACTTTAAAGAGGTCTTGAGCAGTGGATTTACCTAATGCAATGTATCATTTGATCCCATGAGCTGTTTCCACGAGCATTGATTGTGGTGTCACTGAATACATTTGAATTGTAGTGGTAGAGAAGGATATTGAAAGTACCAGGATTGCTAAAAAGATAAACTGATCACTCTTGGAAGAAGCACTGCCAGAGTACACTTTAGAAGCAAGGGTGTCAATACTAGCTCTTACGTACTTTGGAGATATCTTCAAGGGAGACCAGTTCCTGAAGAAGGACATCAGGCTTGGTAAAGTGGAGGATCAGCTGAAACGATGCAGGCCCTCAACAAGATGGATTGACACCTCAGATGCAACAGTGGAGTTAGGCGTCAGAAAACATTAATTGTAAATATGGTGCAGGACCCTGCAGTGTTTTACTGAGTTTGACATTAGGTTGCTGTGAGCCAGAACCAACTCGCTGGGACCTAACAACCACTACAAAAGCAATCCGTGGACTATGCCCATTGTATTATAATCTTTCGCTTTCACTTCTTGTGAAGTCTTTTGAAATATTCTGTTATGCTTTGAATTCATTATTTCTTCCATTTGTCTTGGCTCCTCCAGGATGAAGAGCAAGTTTCAGATTCTCTTCTGATGTACATGCACTTTGATCTTTTCTTTCCTGTCTTTCTAATGACCTTTTGCCTTCATCATGTAATGATCTTCTGTATTTCATCCCACAACCCATTTGGATCTTCGGTAATTATTGTTTAATGCAAATCTGCTCTGGAAATTTGGGTGGGACACACTGAAGATCATATTTTGGCTCTCATGGACTTGTCTTAATATTTCTGAATTTTAACTTGAACTTTTATACGAACAATTGATGATCTATCTGTGTACTACTGTGTATTACTGGTCTCATTTAGCTATTGATAATGAACTTCTCATTTGTCTTTTTCCATAGATGTAGTCAATTTCATCTGTGTATTGCCTCTGGAGAATTGCCACCTTTCTGGTGGCACCTTTCCTGTTTTTGTAAGCAGGTATTAGAAGCAGGTATTTAGAAACAAGGCATCCTGTTTTTGTAAGCAGGTATTTTCAAGCACTTTTCCTGGTGTTGTAAGCAGGTATTTGCAATGAAGAC
This sequence comes from Tenrec ecaudatus, assembly GCF_050624435.1. Taxonomy (NCBI): domain Eukaryota; kingdom Metazoa; phylum Chordata; class Mammalia; order Afrosoricida; family Tenrecidae; genus Tenrec; species Tenrec ecaudatus. The sequence goes on along the minus strand of NC_134540.1, from coordinate 60,919,407 downwards.
ACTAGTCTTACAAAATTCTACTATGTGATTTGCAGCTTCATTTCTATCACCAAGACTCAATTTTCTAAGACCTATTCCTTCCAAGAGGAAGAAATTCTTTCCAACATTTGTATTGCACTCACCAATAATTATCAATGCATCTTGATTACCAGTTTAATAAATTTCACACTGAAGATATTGATAGACAGTTAATTTCTGCATTCTTGCCTTTTCTTTTTGGTACATAAATTTGAATAATGGTTGTATTGGTTGGATTTCCTTGAAGGTGGATAGATACAATCCTATGACAGAAAGCAATGTACTTCAGGACTGATTTTGAAATGTACTTTTTGACAATGGATGCAATGTTAGTCCTCTTTATTGTGTTATTCCCAGCATAGTAAATCATATGAGTTTCTATTCTAGAAAAACAATATCAGTCCATTTAAATTCTCTAATGAGTACAGTGTCACTTTTTATGGTTACATTTCACTTTTAATGATTTCTAATTTTCCTAGATTCAACTTGTATAAATCCAAGTTCCAATTATTAATTTAAATTTCAGGTGTTTCTTCTGGATTTATGGAGAGGCCCATTAGCAAAGAAAGACCCCAAAGGCTGTACTCCAGCAGGCTTTACCCCATTCAAGTCACTTTGGTCCATTCTACTTTGAGAAGGTAACTCTTTTCCAATCATATTTTGAGTACCTTCTGATTGGAGGGCTTAATCTTCTAATACTATCTCTGGCAATGCTGTTTCTATTCATTAAATTTTTAATAATTGACAATGTTTTGTTGCCATTCATAAGTTTTAGTGGCTCATTCCTCTGGAGGGGACAGATATTTATTCTTTATTGCCATTTATTAATCTGGAAGCTCTACTGAAACCCATTCACTTTTGATAACCTAGCTATTTGAGATAACCATTATATGTATAAAAGCACACCAAGAAATCCAATCAATACAATAACTATTCCAATTTACTCACTAATCACTAAAGCTAGAGATAAGGAAATTTAATAATTTTAACAATGTTTTCAGTCTGAAATTGATCAACCATGCCATCAAGATGCATTGATATTATTTAGGTTTGTAATTTAAAAGTTGGAAGTGAAGAGGAAGGAACAGTAGTTGGAAAATATGGCCTTCATGATAGAAAAGAAGGTGGAGATCCAATGATGGACTTTTGCATGACCAATAACTTCTTCATAGCAAGTAGTTATTTTCAGCCACAGAAAAGATAACTCTATATGTGGAGTGGAATTTACAGATATCAAATCGACTATATCTGTGGGAGGAAAAAAGAAAAAGCTCATTATCAGCAGCTAAAACCCAGAAAGGGACCACTTGTGGAACAGACCACCAATTGCTTGTATGCAAGGTGACGTGAATCTGATGAAAATTAAAGCAAGTTCAGGAGGGTGAAAAAATAATCAGTCACGTACCCCTCCTGGATGTCGTAAACATTTCCAGAACAGACTTGGTACATCAAACACCTATGACAGAAATCGTGATGAGCTCTGGGATGACATCAAGACTATGCTAGAAAATATTTCTTTTGATCTCTGTAATCTCTGCATTTTACTTTTCTCCTGTTTCTGAACTAAGCACAACTCTTCAGGATCCCAGATCTCTACTCCAGAGTTGTAAGATTTCAATCTGCATTTGTTTTCTGGGTTAGATATCAGGAGAAAATCACTTTGTCATTTTCTCTCCTTTATGGATGTTCTTCACAATAACTGCTGGTTAAAATAAAGATAAAAATTGTGAAGACATAAGAATATGTGGCCCAAAAAGCTTGCCTGATGACAGTGCACTGGGATTCCTAATGTAACCAGGAAGTGAGCATAGAACACGGGCTTAAACAGATTTGGGTTACATCTTATTCAAGGCCCATATGCCCTTCCTGAAACACACAATGAATTCGGCTCCCTGGATTCCCATCACGTCCTCCTGCTGTTCTACAGGAGCCAAGGTCCCGGTACTGTCACGGCAGCTTGCCCTTGGAGCACTGTTGGAGCAATGAGGTCTTAAAATCACAGTAGTCTAGTGTTAGTGCAGGTCTCTAAGAGCCTATATTCTATCCTTCCACTCCAAGGAGGAATTTATTCTCAAATATCTATAACAAATGGCCACAATGGGGCTACCTAAATGCTTTCAGTCACAGCATGTAAACTATCTGATTATTGGAAAGGGCTTTTAATGTCAGTTCCTCATGATTTTACGCATTATATTTCTTTCCCAGGTCGAAGTGTTCATTGTATCTTCCATCTCTGTTGCCACAGAGAGGCTCTTAGTTTTTTATGACTGTATTTTCATATTTGAAGAATACTACCATGCCCTGTTTATTTTACTTTTAGATTTAAAGGCCCTATTTATTTCTCCTGTTTCTCCTGAAAGCTCATAATCACATCCCTTAATATTATCATCTATTTTCATGTGTGGTACTTTAGACGTTAGTACTTAGATATGTCATTAGTTTGTAATAAACAATAGGGAAAGAACAAATTCCTCATTTATCTAATATTGCAACTACAAGTTGTCATCTGTTATATGATTACTAAGAATCACTACAGGCTATTGTTTTTTAATCAACATATTGTTATCCATTGCAGGAGCACTAGGGCCACAGCGGTGAAAACACTTAGCTTCCAGTCAAAAGGTCAGGAGTTCCAGTTTGTCAGCTACTACATAAGAGAAGGTGTTGCAGTCTACTCTCATTGAAATGTACAACCTTGAAAACTTAATGATGCACGTATACTCTGTTTTATAGGGTAAAATGAACGGAGCCAGCTCAATAACTATGGGTTTGTTTTTTGGTTGGTTACCCATTTCAAGGAAAGAATACTGATCAGGAAGCTTTTAGTGGTATTAGGTACCTAATTTAGTGTCAATTAGGTACCTTCTTATATATGGCATTTTGTATATTATAAAATAAATGTCTCAATAAAGCCTAATGTAATTAATTTAGAAAGCTTACTTTCAAGTCTACTGTAACTCAAGCTATGTTTTTTAAGGTATTGCTTGTATATGATGAAGGATCTACGAGGTAGTTTAGAGCCAATTGGAGCATCTATACCACTTCTAATTTATGGAGGCAATAATGATTTCCAATAGATGCAAAACACTAGAGAGAAAAATGATACATTTTATTCTTATCACATTAAGGAGTAGTGCTATAGATTGAAATGTGTCCCTATAAAATGTGTTGTAAATTCTAACTCATATACCTGTAGATGTAATGAAATTGGGGAACATATTTTTCTTTCTTACATTACAGAGGCTGTGTCAGTGTAGAGTGAGTCTTAAATGAATTTCTCTCTAAATATAAAAGGGCCGGTTAGGAACAAAAGCAAGAAAGTCCACTAAGGAGAGACAGATGCCACGTAACAACTACAAAAATGCCCAGTGAGTGAGGGGCTCAGCCTGCAAAGCAACAAGGGCCCCTCCCTTAAATTGATGGAAAGAAAACTTTCCCTAAAGACAAACTTCTAAATTTAGACGTCCGGCATCCTGAACTGTGAGAAAATAAGTTTGTTCATTCATGCTATCCACTAGTGGTATTTCTATTACAAGGGGGCTTCAAAACTAGGATAAGTTGAGTAGGAATAGGTATTAATTCATGTATCATCTCTTTTTTCTTTATACAGCTTTAATCCTGGAATGTTTATAAAACAGTTTTATTCACATATAATTCACATAACATACAATTCCATAGTTCAATTATATTAAGAATTGTGTATAATCATCATAAGTAATTTTAGAACATTTTCTTCTTTCTTATACCCATAGTAATTAGCTTCTCATTGCTTCCTGACCTCCGCTGCCATAGCCCCAAGAAACCAGTAACTAAAGATTTACCTATGCTGGATTGCATTCATATATATATATATATATATATATATGTATATATAATAACTATGTAAAATAGAGAAAAATCTCAAGCGGGGGAAAAAAACAGAAACGACTGAAAACTAGAACAAACTTTAAATGGGTCAAAAGGAGTTTAAATGATAAGGTGTTAATTTTTAACCTAACTTCATCTGCAATAATCCACTTTACAATGCATTCTGCCTGATAGCCAGGTTATTTACATCCCCAGTCTACGGTCAGAGGGTGTTTACTGGAGGCTTAATACATGTGTTTTTCCCCTTCATATTTGTTTTCTTTCAAATCTGAAACAACCTTAAAATGGGTCAAAAGGGAGATCCAATGACAATATATTACATTTTAACCTTATTCACTCGCTGCCATCAAGTCACTGTCTGCCCTAGGTAGAACCTGCAAAAAGATGTTCTGCTTCCACTGTCCTTCAAAGCCTTTTGCAAATCAGATGTTCACAATGTGAGCTTTGGTACCACTCTTTCCTTCAATTTTAATTTACTTTCAATCCTCAGATGGCACAGGCTGGTGTGCTTCTTCCATGTGGATTTAGTTGTTGCCTCACTTAAGTATCCACTTATGTGAAGACAAGCTTTTAAGACCTCAGCTGCTATTATTTCTGATAGTTGGTACCCTCTAATTCTTCACCATTCTTTGCTATCTAGCATGCACATCTTCAGTGATCTTTTCATGAGGGTGAGCTTCAAGCAGGGACATGCCAAAAGAACTAATTGCTTTTAGTTTGGGGATGAGAATTAGATATGAGCCCCAAATCTATTTATGTATCTGTGATTTATATATACCTGGGTAATTATTGAGATAAACTTATCATTTTATGACAAAGAATATTACAAATCATTCTCCTGGCACATAAAGTTTCACAAATTTTTCCAATGATACAGAATTTAAATATTATTGAGAAAAGGAAATTGCACAGTAGCAAGTAAACAGAAGCCAGGTTATATACAGGTTATTTAAATTAAAAAGCTGTATTAACTGGAGATCAACCCATTGCAATAGGTGATAATATGCTTAGATGTATTCATTTAGGTTTTATACAGCATTTGATTAAAAATGGTGGTGTTGAATATTACAAAATGAGCTGTGTTCAACAATAAACAGTTTAAATGATGTTGGATTAAGAAGTGATAGAAACAGAATTGTCATCAACACAGGGCAGATTTTAACTCAATTAGCTTGTTGTCCGTTTCCCTTCCGGCTCACAGTCACCTTTTCAGGCCTGAATCTGCTTCCTACCCACAGGTTTTCATGTTGTTGCTGTTGCTGGTGGTCCTTACAGGAGCTCAGATGCACAGGGACCCCGTGTCTCACAGAACAAAACACTGCTTGGCACCTCCATGATCCCCTGGAGGTTCAACTACATTTTTTGATGCCATTTTGACGCTCTATCTCACTGAGGATTTCCCTCTTCTACAACTTGTCAATCGTGATTGATTGTTCATCACGATTGATTGATTGCTGGGTACTGTGATACTGATGGCTTTGATGACAATATCTGTTAGGTATTTATTTATGAATACATGATATTATGTGTATGCCAAAATCTGCATAAAATAAATAGTGAATCTTAATGTAAACTATGTGCTTTAGATAGTGATAAGGTATTGATACTGATCAATTAAGAGTAACAAATAGTAAATATGCCACAGTACCACAAGATGTTAAAATGATAGAAACTGTGACTGTGTGGTGGAGAATGAGGGCAAGGTGAGTGCAGCAAAATCCCACCCGCTGCGGCCAAGGTGAACCCCCATTTATATGACCCTCTAGAGAAGAGTCGTACTTTTCTAGGCTGTATTTTTTTGTTAAAACCTATAATTAAAATTTGTATTTCTTTTCAAAATTTTATTACTTTAGATTTAAAACATATTATCAGTCCATAGTTCAATCACATCAAGTAGAACTATACAATTGCCACCACAGTTTTCAGACATTCTTTTTCCACATAGACTCCTTGACATCAAATCCGTTTTACCCCATACAACCACTGTACCCCCGCTTATCCAGAAACCTTATGTTAAATGCTGACCCTAGAGATTCATCAATCCTGGGTTGCATATGCCAAAACACAGCAAAGTATATTACACAACTTCAAGAGGTGACCTCCAATGACATACCACCTCTGAGATACACCCTAATGTGAACAAACAAACAAAACAGTACAACCGAAAACACAGAAAAAAAATTGAAAACCAGATCAGGTCCAGCCTGCATTAAAGGGGCATCTACTGACTGAGAAGGTTCTAACTGTTTGAGTCAGATTTACGCCTTTGATTTTCTATACGCATCTTCCCCAAGCACTCTGATTAGTGACCACATGCCTCCCAGGCCTCCATGCTAGATCGGGAGTTCTCCAGAGACTGTAGTTCCACAAATGAATCTTGCGCTCCACTGTCATCCATGGCTCTTTGCACACCAGATGCTCACAATTTAGGTTCTGACACCAATCCCTCCTTCGGCCTCGGGTTACATGATTACCGTCCTTTGATGACTGATAATGTTGTGCTTCTTCCATGTGGACTTAGTTGACCTCTCACTTAGATGGCTGCTTATTTGGAGACACACCTTTAAGACACCAGATGCTGGTATATCTTCTAGTCCAGCACGTCTTCATTCTTCGCCACATTTTGCTACAGCAACCATATCTTCTGTGCTCCCCTGCTGAGGGCAAGTATCAGAGTAGGGCCACGATGTAAACTGGAGTCAGATTTAGTGTGAGCCCCAAGCCCGTTTCTGGACATATGCTGCTTTCTTTCCTTGTAATCTGTTATTTCATGGGGTAGTTAATACATATGTCATATCATTCTAAAGTTCCATTACATCAAACAGATGTATATAATTGCTTCCCTCATCAGCCTACTGAACACACTTTTGCTCCCTGGACTCCTAGACATCATTTTCATTTTGTCTCCCCACCTCTCCTGTACACTGCCTCCAATCCTTGTTCTATTTGCTGTCCCTATAGTCTCATCAATCCTGGGTTTCATTTACCACCACCAACACCACCAGCAAACAAACAGAAAACAAATAACAAAAATTCAAGAGGATGACCTCAATGGCACAGCACCCCAGAGGTACACACGACTATGAACAAGCATAAACAAATTAAACAGAATTTCCATCACAGGATTGCCAGAAAAATGGAAATGTTTATGGAAGCAGACTGCTGCTGCTGTTCTCTCATATTATGTCTGAAGGGTTCAAAACACCAGCCTCTGGTTTGTGGTTGAGAAACTTGGCACCAGTACTCCTTACTGTCTGCTAACTTGTCTTTAATAATAATAATAGTAAAACTTAAAACAGTGTAAATTTTAAACAAGGCTTTTATTGTCAGTTTATTAAATGAATTTTGAGCAAAATAAGAAAATATTAAAACTCATCTAGACTAGCAAAGGAAAGCAGAGACATCATGAAGGGTGGCTTTTGGTCAGGTAGAGATTCTAGAAAGATACAACTTAAAAAAATTAACGTGGGAATGATGGACAAAAGTTTAAATTTTTTAAATTGCAATGCTATTTGAAAACAAAAGTTTTAAGTATTCTATCATGTACCTAGCTTTTTATAATGAGTTGAACTACTTATTCTCAGTCGTAGAGAATTCAGGACATTCCAAAGATCAAAGACATGCAGACTCTGAACTAGGTTTACATTGACCGGATAGCTGAGGCGTATCTGCTGAGTGATCACTAAAGAAAATATAAATAATTGTAAGATTTCCTCATTTTCTTCCTTTTGGATTTCTTTCTTTTCTTTTTAAAGTTTATTCTGAGAAATTGTCTAAATTCAAAATGATGCTTAATTCCAGCTCTAGGTAGAAACTGATGCTTAAAGCAGGAAATCAAGATGTTTAAATCAAGGCTCACCATTGCCTGAGGCACAAAGAATCTTTCATTGTTGCCAATCACAAAAAACCCATTGCTTTCAAGCCAATTCTGACTGATAGAGACCCTGAAGTTCTGAGTAGAGCTACCCGACAGGGTTCAGAAGGATTTCGGTTCTTTGAAGAACCAGGATGCCTCTTCCTTCTTCCCAGGAGTGGCTACTAGGTGAGCAGTTTGATGCTTCCTTGCTGAGGCATCACGGGCCCTTTACATTATCAAGATTTTAAAATTCCGTTTGTGGTTCTGGAAGCCCTTACAACACTTGCTTTCAGTTACCTGAGTTTTCTAGTTTTGGTTGGTTTGTTTCTGTAGGAAATCCTTGTTTCCCTCATTCACTCCTTCAGCTTACTCCTTTGCATTATTTGGACCTCCCCTTTGCCACCGCCGTGACTGTACAGGGAGCAGCTGTCCCCTCTCCAGACATAGCTCCCCTGTTATGGCTAACCCACCATCTTCTCTGGTGGTCAACCAATTCTTAAGAGAATCAAAATATTCTGGTTCCTTTAAATAATGGGTAATTAGTGGGCAAATTAACCATAAAGTCAGAGACTGGATCACATCCATATCTTCATTATTTCAAGTACATTTCTCTGCTTTTTCAAACAATGTGTACCCACTATTAACGTTGAAGTAGAGAATGAATAGCCAACTGCCCAGTCCTTTGATTTCAATCGTCAAGCTTTCTATTTAACTGTTGATAACAATTAGAGATAATGATTAGAGTTCTCCATAGTCACATAACTAATCTATAATAGTTTGAGAATTCTTCAAATAACAGTACGGTTTTTTATATTTTCCTGGGTTTTCATTCTTTATGCAAAGCTTCCTGCTAAAGGTAACTTGAGTCATCTGAGAAACAATTCTTTAACACCCCTACAGAATTCAGTTGTTTCATTCCCAGAAATCTCAAACGATTGTCTATTTTCCTATCATTGTAGAACTGCCTTCCCAGCAGGCCTTTTAGGTTTCGTCCATGTGATTCCCCCACTCCGAGACATCAGCAGATCTATAAAAGTTACTATCTTCTGAATTCTGAGGATACATTTTAGTTTCAGACAATGTTCATTGTCTTTTCAATTTTTTGTTCTTAATTGAAGAAAAATCACAGAAAACAGAATTTACAAATCCCAAATGGGCAATATGATGATTTCTTTCCTCCATTTCCTCCTCACCCTCCTGTTGATCACGAATCTTTCATCTCACTGAATTCACCTATTCTAGATATTTCTGATGAAGAGATTTAAACAATGCTTTGTCATATGGCTTCTTTTATTTTTTTTCAAGGTCTATCTAGGTGGTGGAATGTATCCAAACTTAATTCTTTACTGCTTTAATACTGTTTAATTGTATGTAGATGCCATTCTACTTTTATCCATTGATTTGTTGATAGGCACTTAGGTTATGTCCATTTTTGTTATTATGAATAATGCTGAAATAATATCTTTACACATAAGCCTTTAATCACTATCTTTGATATCCCTGGGGTGTTCACAGGAGTGAATTGCAGAGTTATATATCATTTCCATATTTAATTAATTTTTTTATTCTCTACTGTTGGGTTGCTTCTGACTTTCAGTGATTTATATGAGAGAATCAGGAGCCCTGGTGACTTAGGAGTTATGAATTGGGCTGCAATCCATAAGGACAACTGTTCAGAACCACCAGCCGCCTCGAGGAAGAAAGATGGAATTTCCACTCCCGCAGTCTTGGAAACTGAAAGGTGGCAGTTCTACCCTGTCCTACATGGTCATTATGAGTTGATATGGAATCCATGAGTTCTTTTAATTTATACTTAAATGAGAGACTAGAACTGGCCTCAAGGTTGCCTAGACTGTCATCTTTAACAGCAGGACATCAGCTGTGTGCTTCACATGGTATTCCTGAGAGTAGCGTAAGGCGCAAGCGTTGCCGCACAGCGCTCCTCTAGCTGTTAGGAAACGTCCGAGCACGTTCTTCAGTGGCCGCGCCATTCTACCTCCATGCTGGCGGCGCAGAGACGTGCTTGGTTTCTCCACATGTTTGCTAACACTTGCTATTCGTGTTTCTGTTTTATTTGTTACTGGTTTGTTTCACCATCTAAAGAATATCTCGTAGTGGCTATGATCTTCTCTTTGACAAATGACATTCAGCATCTGTTCAGGGTACTGGCAAAGCATATGCTTGCCTTTTCCAGAAAAATGCGCCTTCATGGTTTTTTTATACATTTGTGATTGCATGTTTGGTATTTTTGTAGTTGAGTTTTAAGAGTTCTTTTAAATGATGGATATTAGACTCATATTACACATCACTCCTAAATATTATTCCCATTATGCAGATTCTGTTTTCTTGATAATCTCCTTTGATACAAAAAAGTTTAATTTTGATGAGTTTGTTCATTACTTTTTTCTTCTTCTCATATTTACACATCTATTGCCTAATAGAATATCTTGAAGAGTTTGCATTACATTTTTTAAGGCTTTATGATTTTAGCTCTTACATTTAGGTATTGATTCAGCAAGCATTCATTTTAAATATAATGTGAGGTATAAGCCCTGCATTATTTTTATTTGCAGGTGCAAATCCAGGTTTTCAAATGGAATTTGTTGAATTGATTTGACACACATATTTTAAAAATCAATTGATAATAGACATGTGAACTTCTTTCTGGATTATCAGTTCGATTGCCTAAATCTATATTCCAATCCTTATCAGAGTACTATATATTTTTATGGTTATTGTCTTTTAGTGCCCTTCAAAATAAGAAGGTGGGAATCCTATTAATTATTTATTTGTAAGATAATTTTAGCTATTCAATGCTCCTTGTACCTGCATATTAACTAAGAGTCTATATTAGAGTCTCTTATTGATCATATGTAGTTGGCTACAATAAGTGAGGTTTCACTATCCCCTTGGCCTATGCTGTGTGCTCCAGACACCCTCATCGCCCCATTGACACTGTTTGCAGCTCTTCAGGCTATGTGTAGTTTGAGGACGGGGATGAGGTAGGGACTTGGTAGTCTATTTGTAGCTACGGGGGTGGGAAGGCGGTCCCTGCCACTTGTGTTTGTGTGCAGTTCCACTGCTTGCAGCACATACGGCTGGGGAGATTTAGGAAGGAGAAGGTGAAAGGGAAAATGCAGTGTGAGAGCCCGATAGGCTGGAGTCCCCAAGCCGTGGCTACCGAAGCTTCTGCTGGACTCGTGCCAGTTTCCTGGCAGTCCCAGAGCGTCAGGACAGGGTGGGAAACTCTACGTGGGTTGGAGAGCGTTGGTTGGCAGGTCTGTGAGGAGCACCAATTTGGGGAAGGCACTTGGTGGGGAGGACTCACTGGTGAGTCTGCGAAGAGGCAGGATGGAAGCCTCTGCAGTAATCCTGGCTGGCCTGTGGCACCAGTCAAGGCAGGCTGGGCTCCTGGACTGCAGGCAACAGGGGCAGCTACAGTGTTTCCCTGAAAATAAGACGCAGACTTATATTTATTTTTCCTCAATAAGACACACTATGGCTTATTCTGAGGGGGTGTCTTGTTATTAAGTTTGGTACAACAATCTACATTTATTCAAATACAGTTACATCAACATCTTCTAGACATCGACCCACAAGGTGGAATCAAGTAGCAGCCATAGCTTTCCTTCTTCGTCCTGAGGACATGCAACGCCTAAAGTAGAGCCTCCTGCACTTCACTTCACTGGGGAGACTTGGACATTCACTGTCTCTGTCTCCCTCTCTGTCTCAGCTTGCAGCACGCATGGAAGGACCAACCGAGACCTGACAGGGGGAGCCAACCCTATGCATGAGGCTGCCTGCACCTCTTAGGTCATCTTGGAGACAGCAGCTGTCAGGATGGGGTGGATGAGAAAGGCTGGCTGTCCTCGTGACCGCTCTACGCTGGTGCTCTTCTTTTCGGAGGGCGGCTTATATTGCGCAAATGCTTAGAAATTCTGCAACGGCTTATTTTATGGGTATGTCTTATTTTCGGCGAAACACGGGTAGTGGGCCCGAGACTTTGGGAGTCCACAGGGACTGCAGATGATAGCGTTCAAGTGAGCTTCTGGTTCAGACAAGCTCTGGGCTGTATCAGGGATCCACTGATAGCCTCAACACTCCAACTCGGCCCCCAAATTTCCCCACTCACCCATCTCCTTTCCTGGCATGAGATACCTATCTGGTCACCATCTTGCCCCTCCTTTCTAGGAGTTCCCTTTTCTCCCTGTTTTATTTGCCCCCTTTTCTTAATTCCATCAGTGTCTTATTTTATTCACCCAGCTCTTATTTTGAGTGACAAAATCATTGACTCTGACTCTTATTATGTATTCATTTATTTATTTATTCAAGCATTGACAATTCTTAGACTTTGTCAATTCAGCAGTCTGCAAATCATTCATCAGTATGTAAATGCCTTCCAAGCAGTGACCTTGGGAATTCCCAAAAATAAATACATCCCATTTTACCCAGGTCCATCAGTACATGTCATATAGCAATTTTAAATCAAGAGGAGGGCCTTTTTTTTGTTTGTTTAAGATTTATCTTCTCAGGTTTTATTTTCATAAGAGTTTTTATTATTAAAATATAGAGGAATAAATTTGAAGCAAATATTTAAGACATTGGTAGATGGTAGTGAGCCATTCTTATCTCTTCATCAGCACATGATATTTACTTATCAATCTGGGTAAAATTGAATTTTGGAATATTTTCTTCCTTATATAGCACTACTATCACAGAAATAATACAGGTGGGTGACATAAAGAGAAATGCATTTTCTCACAATTTAGGAGGTTAGAAGTTCAAATCTTGATGTTTTTCTCTCAGTGGGATCAAAAAGAAGGTGTTGGTCTTTGTGTCATGATCTTCACATGGCTTGGCATCTCTCTCCACCTCTGTTTCTTTGATTAACTCCTCATACTTCAAAAGAGAGCGATGCATGACACACACTACACTAATATTGGCATCACCATAACCAAGAAATGCATTCCGCAATGGATTGTAACCACAGATTTTTATGGCACATTCTGGGCAGAGGCAATTCTATTCATAACAAATATGTTGCTTTTAATTGAGTGATCAGTAGATCACTAGGATTGAAGTAGGATTGTAAGCTGAAAAAAATGTGAATGTTGTCATTTGGACACTCCAATTGTGATCAGCATTATATATGTGACAAAATCAGATCCTCAGGAAAGTCTTTCTTGATATCTCCAACATTCAACAGAATGAGTATTATCTGTGGGTATAGAAAAATCCCACTTATGCAATTCTCTCTATCAATATTAGCTCCAGGACATTATAAGTTTTCCTTAATGTATTTAACTGAATTTTCTTAAGTTAATGGAAATGTAAAAATGTGTGTATATTTAGTATAAGATAGAAAGATCAATCGGTCAATAGATAGATCAATCCTTGGATCTCTCTATGTATACATGTTCCTGGAGCTATGTTGGGTAAACTTATGGCTGCTAACTGCAGACTTGGAGGTTTAAATCCACCATGTGCTTCTTGTGTGAAAAATATGTGACTCTTTGGTCCTAAAGGATTATAGCCCATGTGTTATACAGGATTCTCTAGAGATAAAATCAGATTGCTGATAATTTTTATATATTTATTTATAAAGATAGATATATAACACAAGAAATGAACTGTTAAATTATATACAGATAGATATATAATACAAGAAATGAACAGTTAAATTATAAAGCAGTACAAATGGCTCAGTGCAACTCACTCCCATGAGAGAATTGGGAGACACTAGCAGTCCTTCAAGTCTTGAGGGCCACCAGGTAGTCTTCTGTAGAGAGAGCTAGACTATCCCAGCACAGGCAGCAAACTGTCAGACAGGTCACCAACTGTCAGCCAGGTCACTAACTGTCAGTCCCCAACTGTGTGGTCTTAAAGGGATCTCAACTTAAGTGACACAGTCCATAGGCTAGGTGTCCCACAGGTACTGTAGCCTGTAAGTTGAGGCACAGCACAAGCAAGGCAGCTGCACACAGGTCCGATGATCAAAGAGCGAGAGACAAGAAAGGCAAGGCTCATCAAGCCATTTATCTCTCTGCCTTCAATTAATCCCACTTGTGTTCATCGGCCAGGCTGGCACAATAAACTAGCTATCCCAGCCTGGAAAACCGAAATAGGGTTGCTATGAGTCAGAATGTACCTGATAGCAGTGAGTTTGCTACTTTAGTTTTAAATCTATTTATATTTATAACTTTTGTTATTATCTCTTAGTTTTATAGGGATCTATGTTTATTACATATGTACAATATATCATGAATATGTCTATATCTAAATAAACTGTATTTATATAATCTATGTTTCTGTATCTGTCATTATCAGTTTGTTTTAAGAATCTCAAGCATTAGAATGTGGGGCCAGCACGTCGAAGATGGGCTGGGAAGGAGTTGATATAGAGTGGTAACAGGACATGGCAAGTGAATCAGCATGTAGGACTTAGGATGAGTTTAGCGAAGCATCTGGGTAGTGAAAATACTCAAGACACTTAGCTTCTTGACAAGAAGATAAATATTGTCCACCCTGAGATGCCTTATAAGAAAGGTGTGGCAAGCTGCTTACAAAAGTTTAGCAGGTAGACTTCAATGGAGCACAGTTTTACTCTGACACTGTGTTAGTAGTCTTCGTAGACTAGAGAAACAAATTCATAGGCACTCATGTGTGCATGAGAGAGAGTTTTACATAAAGGGTAATTGTACATTAAGAAGGCACCCCTCCCCCCAAGCCAGCCAAGTCCAAGCCCTTAAGTCCAATATTAGCCCATATGTCCAATACCAATCTATAAAGTCCTCTTTAGACTCACGAAACACATGCAATGATGCTAAATGCAGGATGACCATAGGCCAGTGGGTAGAAAGTCTTTGTATCCAGTGGCTTTGTAAGCATCTCAGCACTGGCAGCGGTCTCCACACACCTACTCCACCACCATGGATGCATCAAGGTAGGTCCATGCGGTTTCTCCTCAGGGCTGTCTTGCAGAGAATCAGCCTTCTCAATAGTGTGTCTCCAAGGAGACTAGCGAGTGTCTCCTGCATCTAAGGAGGACATACCAGAGTATTCCCACAATCCTCAAGGGAAGACCATGCCCACAGAGGCCTCATTGGCTGTAGCCCAATTGACAGACTAGACTCCACCCCTTCACTTTTAATTCTCTCAAGTCCCAAATTGACACCAAATTATGTAACTACCACAATGACTATAAGTTAGAAAGATTTCCATGGCAACTGGATTTTCTTTCCTTTTTTGTATTTTTAGAATTGTATTTTGTTTATTTACTTTTAGAGACTTACCACTGAAGGAGAGGAAATATACATACTTGTATGAGTTCACAAACCTCATGGTTTTCCTTAGTCAAACTTAAGTACATTGATAAATAATGCTTTCCCATCTAGGAGGGGAATTATCTGGCTGATTAGTGTATACATTTGAAAGGCTGTTTAATACCTTTTCCAGATTGTTTCAGGTAGCACCGAAGGAAGAATCTCCATTCTAGGAAGGGAGAACGACTGGAAAGAGGAAATAGGAGCTACTTGAGAAAACCTAAACTAGTGGTTCTCAACCTGTGGGTCATGACCACTTTGGGGGTTGAATGATCCTTTCAGAGGGGGGGTCACTTGATTCATAACAGTAGTAAAATTAGAGTTATGAAGTAGCAATGAAAATAATTTTATGGATGGGGGTCATCTCCACATGAGGCACCATATTAAAGGGTCACAGCATTAGGAAGGTTGAGAACCACTGATCTAAAAGGCAGTTCCTTTCTGCTGTTGAACTCAAAACCTCACTGTTACCGTGTTGATTCTGACTGAGCGTGACCTTACAGGGCATGGTAGATGTGTCCCCATGGCTTTCCAAGACTGGACCTCTTTAAGGGACTAGGAAGTTTCCTCTTTCCCTGTGCTGCAGCTGGTCATTTGTTAACTGAGGATCTTGTGGTTAGCTGCCCAAACCATCACCATGGCACCACCAAACCTCCTCCATTTCTTCCATTGGACCGGAGAACACTGGAGAGTAAAGATTTTCTTGAAAAGTTTTCCATATTTCTCATACTTGAAACAGTGCCTGGCACTGAGTATCTGCTGGCAATACCAGTAAATATGCACCATACAGAATGCAGTATCAGCAGTATTGCAGTACCCAGACAGCCCTGCTTCCTGGCTCTAAACTGCAAGATCAAATACAATTCAGGGGATGACATGAGGAGTATCAGCTGATTTATTAAGCTCTTCATTTGGTTTATTTTTAACCAATTTTTAATAATAGGACAACCTGGTTTCTTTAAGAACCTTGCTGAAAATGCATGTTAATTATTGCTTACCACAAGATTGGTGATTCAGACCCACATTTTGCTGTAGAAAAGAAATAGGATGTTCTCTATTTTCATTAAGATTTGCAGTCTAAGAAATCATAAACAGCATTTCTATGCTATTCTCTAGGGCCCCTGTAAGTCTGAATTGATTCTATTGCAGTGGGTTGAATTTTGGCTTTTAGTTTATTCTAAGGATTACCAAATTCATACAAAAACAAAAACAAGCCAAACCAGCCTGAAAATGAACTTGCATTTCCAATGAACATTTCCTTTCTTTCACACGTTTTTCTTCGTTTGCCACTGCCTCAATGATTTCGATATAAAACGATGGACAAAAGATTTAAAAATTCTATTCAACTCTAAATAAACCATATTTTATTCTCTTCACTTTTTGATATTTATGAAATTTGATATTTTCTGTTTTTTCATGTGTGTCTGATTATGGAAGACGTTTCTGGTAAACAATTAAAGTTTTAAGTAAAACGAAACTCCGTAGAAGTCCAGTAGATTCGGAATTATAACACCTTTATAAAGCATTGTAAAATTTCCACTGAGTCACAGGGCTTAAACACTGGTCTGGTTTCTTAAAATCAGTGGTTGGGATGCCCTTAAAGATTAAACCTATTGGTGATGCTTTTTTATTTTGGGTTAATTTCATCTTTCTCTAGTAGAGTAACTGATGGATTTGAACTGCCCACTTTTACATTAGGAGCTAAACACTTAATTACCGCACTATTCAGTCTCCTTACAATATTTTTTAAAAGCAAGTCCACAGGATGGAGCAATATTTCTCCTGCAGCTTTCTGAGATGGTGAATTGTTAGCGGGGTACACTGCCTCCTCCTCTGACAGCCCAGCCTGTCATCATTCTGTCCCCAGGCTCCTCCATTCTCCACAAGTGTGTGTAAGTGATACCATCTGATGTAAGGAGATGTTTTATATTATTCATTTCAATGTTGCACACATTTCCATGACAAAAGGAATTTATCAGGGACTATCTATAAGTAGATTCTATGACAGCAGTGTTATAGGAAATTTACTTTGGAAAACACTGTGCTAGATACAGTTATAAAAGAGGCGTGATAAATGATTTTGACCATTGTTCCAGTCTTCAAACACATGCATCCAAGAATTTCCTTATATTTTTCCTTACCCCATTTCCATCGTGTATTGAGTTTCTATTGATACTGACATCAGAATAAGTCATGTTTAAAATCCAGAAAGCAAGCCCATTACTATCAAGTTGTTGCCAAATTCATAGTGACCTTTTAGTCTGGCTTAGAGTCATCTATAACACATCATTGCAGAGTTTCCCATTAGATGATGGCTAGATCACATAAGTTGAAGCCCTGGTTCAATTGTTGCTAGGTGCTACCTGCACGCATAAAGGGTTTCCTCTGAAAGCAGGTGAAAAGGTGTATTAAAACATATTTTATTTTCCTAGGGCAATCTTAATAAAACACAAGATTTAATTAGCTAATTAGATCATAAATGTATTATCTCACAATTCTAGAGACTAGAAATCCAAATCAAATTGTTGCCCTGGCCATATTCTCCCCCAAGTCTGAAAGTGAAGATCATTTCTTGTTTATGTAAAATCTAGTGACCTTTAGCAGATCTATGTCTTTCATTTATTCGTTTGTCCCTCTTATCTTTATCAGTATACCTCTCAATTCATTAAATGCTCACCATACTCTGGTATGACTTCGTTATAACGTAACTAAGAACATTTCTAAGACTCCAGACTAAGCCACCTTCACAGGTACCAGGAGTCAGAAGAGCACTATGAAACCCATTGGTCGCTGTTTAGACTTAGAATTTCTTTCTTAGAGACTCTGTTTCTCAAGGACTCCCTCAAATGTTTAATATCCTAAGTCACGATTTTATAGTGCCTGAATACACCTAACCTAACATAAATAGTAAGGATAAAGGCGCTTGGCATGGAGGCCTCTACAGCTTGGAAGTAAGGATTTAAAATGCTGTAGAATGCTGGAAGAGAAATTGGTATTGTACATATAATAATTAAGCCTAAACTAAGAATAAATTAATTATGTGACAAAGTTCAAAGGGGGAGACGTTGAAAGCCAATGGGAGGAAACTGCGGAGGGAGAAGCAAGACTTGACATTTTTAAGCTAAGTCCCCTGAGCCAATAGGAGTTCATAACACTTTGATATGGCTGTCAGCACATTTAAATGCAAAGCATGCCCAGAGAGAATGTCTTAAAGGGGATTAATATAAAGTGAAGTCCTAAGTGTGAATGCACTGTATCCAAAATGATTACATGGAAGCAGAGATTTTAATATAAAAGTTTTTATTAGCAGAGCTGAGTTAATGGAGTGCTGAAATGGAAAATAGCAACGATAGAATTATGAAAGATTCGTGTCTGAAACACCTGTCTGACTGATTTTTCAAAATGTTTCATGTATGTCTTAACTATGTAGAGGTAATCATATTTCCCTACCACTCATCAGTTTCAAGTGTTGGCGTTAAACATATAAAATAACTCCCCCCTGCCAGTTTTCTCAAATACACTGTCAACATTACTAAACACTCTGAAAATAAGTCCCATTGAGTAGGATACATTCTCAGAATCAGTTTTTCCCCTTGAAATTAGAATTTCACTATCAGTGAAGAAAAACACTATTCACATAAATATATAGAACCATGCAATTTATATTTCCACATGCAGAGATGCGATTGAACCACCTGTGCCAAATATCCAGATAATTGGGTCTTAGAGTGCCATTACACAGAAAAGTATGCAATTTGAATACATTTTTCAAGTTCATGTGGTGGGGTGGCTGACAGCACTTCCCTCCGTTTTTTTTTTTTCTTCATCACTTCTACATCATCAAATCGCTGTTCATTATTCATCTCCTTCTTCATTAGGGAAACAAACAGAAGTCACAGAGCCAGGTCAGGTGGATAGGGTACATGGGTCCAGAGAGGCATGATGTGTTTCGCCAAAAATTAGCTGACTGAGATTACTGTGTGAGCAGGTACATTGTCGTTGTGGCAAAACCAGTTGCCATCTGCCACAAATCAGTCCTACTTGTCCACTGTTATGTAATCATTTCAGAACCTCTAAATAGCTTGGTTAACTTTTTGGCCTGGCAGAAAGAACTTCAGATGCACTACAAGTGGAAGTTTTGGACCGTTCAGGACGTTGACGGAGCTACAGAACGAGGACTGTCATCAATTGACTTTTCACCTTTTTGAAATGAGAAAGCCATTGGTGCACTTGAGTTTGTCTCATAAAGCTGTCCTTGAAAGCTGTGTTCAACATGACCGCAGTTTCTGTGGCATTTCTCCTAAACAGGAAACAAAGGTTCACAGCTGCACATTGTTCTCACAAGTTGGCCATCACAAACCCATATCCAGAGGAGGTGTCTTCCAGTAAGAACAAAACACTGCCCCCTCCATGATGGAACGGGTCCTATGTAATCAACCTGCCACCAAGTTGTCAGTTGATCTTCCCGAGGAATGGTCCCATATCTTGGGCTTGATGTTGGTTTCTGCTGCTGGCAACGGGGCACTCAGCAGCGGCAGTGGCCAAGTCAGTCTTGGTGAGTGGAAGTCCATGTTGCTGCACCTATGCATAACCTCAATTCCTGGCACCATGTCCACTTTGTTCATGTGCCCATTGGGCAATAACAGGAGTGGCAGAGGAAAGAGGAGGACCAGTCTCCACAGCGCGTGTCATCTTATCCACTTGATTATTAAAGTCCTCCTCTTCAGAGGTAATCCTTTGGTGAGCGTTCACGTGAGATACAATTACCTTTAATTTCTTGGCCCATTCAGAGAGGTCTATCCATAAACCTCTTCCACATACCTCCTTGTCACCAATTTTACAGTCATGTTCCTTCCAAGTCCCTGACCATCCAGCCAAGCCATTAGCCACAGCCCATGAATCAGTATATAATCTCACATCTGGCCATTTTTCCTTATATGCAAACTCAACGGCCAGGTGCACTGCTCAAAGTCTGCCCATTGGGAAGATTTCCCTTCACCACTATCCTTTAGGGAGATCCCAGAAAGGGGCTGTAGTGCTGCTGCTGTCCCCTTATGAGTGGCACCTGCATATCATGCAGAGCCATCCGTAAACCAAGCATGACTTTTTGGGTCTTCAGTTAAAGTATGGTAAGGAACTCCCCAAGAGGCCATAGGTGCAGACTGGGAGAAAGAGGTAATGAGACAGGAGTAGAGACTGCGGGCATTTGGGCCACTTCTTCATGTAGCTTACTTGTCCCTTCAAGTCCTGCTTTGGCCCAATCTCGTATATACCATTTCCCTTTAACAATAAAGTATTGCTGAGCTCATGCAACTTTATGATTCTGTGGGTCAGACAATACCCAGTTCATGATGGGTAGCTCAGACCTCATGGTGTCCTGGTGGCCCATGGTGAGGCATTTAGTCTCCACCAAGGCCCAGTAACAAGCCAACAGCTGTTTTTCAAAGGGAGAGTAGTTGTCTGCAGAGGACTGCAGGATTTTACTCCAAAATCCCAATGGTCTACGCTGTGATTCATCTATAGGGGTCTGCCAAAGACTCCACGCTGCATCTTTATTTACAACTGACACTTCTAGCACCATTGGGTCAGCTGGGTCATATGGCCCCAGTGGCAAAGCAGCATGCACGGCAGCCTGAACCTGTGGAAGAGCCTTTTCTTGTTCTGGGCCCACTCAAAAATGGGGGCTTTTCGTGTCACTTGATAAATAGGTCAAAGAAGAACACCCTTGAGGGATATGTTGCCTCTCAAATCCAAAGTGGCCCATTGGGCGTTTTGTCTATTTTCCAGTTGTTGGGAGATGGCCAATGAAATAGCTTGTTCTTCACTTTAGTAGGAATATCTCAACATACCCCACTCCTGGTACCATGTACTTACCCATTATATAAAACTCTCTCTTATACATATAAGTTTCTGTGGATTTGTTTCTCTAATGTACCCAGACTAACACATTATGATACCTTAGGAGTGGGGTACTGGAGAAACAAATCATAAGATGGAGAGCATGTGTTCATTTGACCTCTCCCTCATGATAGTTTTTCATTGTCTAGCCAGAGGTAAGATAAAGCTACACTTTATGTTTTCTGGGAAATATATGGGAAGTATGGAAATAAAAAGGTTGTAAGCCCACTTGCTTTCAGCCATTAAAATGTGAACTTTATATGGGTTTAGGACAAACCTGCAAAGAAAGCTTTGCAAAGATATGCCCCACCAGTGCTTTGGAGTACTACTCAGGAAACAATTATCTTTGTCAGAAGCTGGAAAAAAAATCTATAACCATGAAGAAAACTCCCCTCTAGGACTGAATGTTAAAGGGAGCCTGTGAGCAGGCTGAGATGCTTTCTAGGTGACCACCTGGATCTACTTGTTGAGTGGAAGTGGGAGAAGTGCAGCAATAAAGAGACAGGTTGAGTTTGGCCACTGATACCTGTGGACTTGGTTTACAGTAAAAAAAGAGAAGATGAGAGAGGGTTTACTGCTCTAAAGTTCATGACTTAGCACAAGGGGGCTAGGCTTGTGGAGTATTGGTGAGAGCCCATGGTCTAAAGGCAAGGCGAACAATGGGCACCCTGTGGAGGCTGAGTGAGGCAGCCCACATGGAGCTGACCAGAACCTAATCAGATGGAGATTTTGAGCCTGTGAACTGGTGCATATTGTTGCTGACTTTATAGATGGCCTGCATGGATTTGACTTTGCTTATGGATGCAGCCTTAACTAAGTTCCAACTGGAATAAAGATTTCTTCATGTCAAAAACTATGTCTCCTCAGAGCACTGGATTGATCTAATTGGGTAATATATAAATTAGATAGCCAAAATTGAGGGGATAAAAGCATGAAATAATTGGCTTACAAACTTTCATAGTTGGGGGAACTTATTCATAGGATTAAGAATTAAGGCGTAGGTGTTACTTAATTGCAATTGTGAGGCTAAAGAATGATGTACAGGTGCCAAGTTGGCAAGGGATGATTAAGTTAGATAGTTTATTGTGCCAAGTCGGCCGAAAAACATATATGGTGTTAATAGAAGTCGGGGAGATAAATGACTCAGTGAGCCTCGCCTTTTGAGTTCTCAGGTCTCTTGCTTTGTGATGGTCGGACCAGGGTGCACCTGTCTTAGTCAGTTCCCTGCTTCAGCTGGCCAGGTTCACTTCCTGCAAGACATCCCCAAGGAGAAGTCACATGGGCCTATGGGCTTCAGCTGACAAGGCTCACTTTCTGGAAGACATTCCCAAGGAGAAACCACGTGCAGCCCTGAGTGCTAGAGTAGTCATGTGGAGACCTCTGCCAAAGCTGAGATGTGTACACATTCACTGACTCGGTTTTCATCCTGCAGTCAGTGTCATTCTGTGTGTTTTGTAAGATGGAGGAGGACTTTGTGGATTGGTTTCAGACATATGGCCTAATGTTGGACTTGTGGGCTTGGACAGAACTGGGTTAGGATGTTTTCTTGAAGTGCATATACCCTTTATGTAAAACTCACTCTTGTACATATGAGTTTCTGTGGATTTGTTTCTCTAACGCATCCAGATTAACACAGATGGAAATTCGCCATCCTTGTTTTTAAGAAGCATTCTGGTTGTATTTTTTATTTTGAGATACATTTGTCCATTCTTCTGGCAATCCATGGTACATTTAATATACATTTAATATATAAATTCTTTGTTTTATCTTATTTATTTTTCAGCACTCACAAACATAGGGGGCATATGAAAATAGAAGCTAATATTTCGTTTATCTTTTGCAATCTATATTCCTTAAAATGGCATTTGAAACTTTGGAAAATGTTTTCCTGCATTATATCAATATCATAAAAGATGATTTCAGGAGGATATGTCTGCTTTTATTTGAGCAGATTCCAACTAAATTAAATTAGGAATTATTTCATACATACATATCATACTTATACAAGGTTTTCTGAATTTGACTAGCTGGGTCTAATTACTCAAACTTATTTTATTCCTTATCTATTTTTCACAATCATAACAAGCCTTCATTAATCAGAAGATTAAGGTTAAAAAAGCTTACTCCTTAGTGTTTTCTGCATTGTTTTGTTTCTTTTTTTTGTCTCCATTCTCTTTTTCTCTCTCTTTCACACATACACACACACATGCACACATATTCTTCAATTTTGCTTCCATTTTCTATTTGCATGCTTACCACGGCTAATAAATGTCAATTTTGGCTTCGGTATCATAACAATTTTAGCATGTGTTCCCAGATATCAAAAACATTCCTATCAGAGAGATGAGGGATACTGATAGGAAGATCACATCAGGAGAAGGTAAAGAGAACAAACAAGGCTTGGGGAGCACAATCACATTGGTAGGAAAATTTGAAGGACTGTCATTTGGTGGGCGAAAGAATAACTGGAAATGCTCCTCCCTATGTTGGGGACTGTCTCTGAAGGCATGCACTTCATAGGCCATATTGTCCCAGACTTCTGGGCACATCCTGTGGAGCCCGACAAGGTTCCATGGAATTCTGGAGGATCAAACTCTGAAACTTCAAGGCTCTCTGTATGCTCCAGATGCAGCATCAGTGAGAAATGAAGCAGAAAACCCACTGAGTGAACTGGACTCTACCTCAGACACACTTGTATGCTGAGTACTTAAGGCTGAAAATTCATGGTGTCAGAGGAAGCTGAAGTCAGCTGTATAAAACTTGTTGAACTGTTGGTGGGTGGACAATCACGGTCTTGCTACATCAATGCTCTATATGCTGTAGTCATATGATATTTATTCATGCAAACCTGTGACTGCATTCTCAGTGAACATTACTGTAAGTTCCCCGACAACCAACTTCAATCATTTGTGTAAACAGCACACAGGAAGAAAGAAATGATTCTGTACACGTGAATAATTAAGGTACAATGATATGAAGTTGGTATACATTGGCCCAATATCCCTCTCCAATAGTGCTAGATTCAGGAATCAACTTTGGGTTCATGCTAAATCTTAGCTCCAATTTAAGAACAATTAGTTCTTACACCATCACCTTGCTTAATAATCACTTTCAGGGTGGAAACACAGAAGATATGGGTCCTATAGAAAAGCATGGTGAAGAAATTAGATGATGTCTGGCTATCAGATAAAGTAGATTCTTAAACACTTGTTTACAAACAAGGAGCCATCTAAGTGAGACATCAACTAAGTCCACATGGAAAAGGTGACTGTAGGAGGGAATGATATCAGAGCCTAAATTGTGAGAATCTGGTTTACAGAAGACTTGGAGTGACAGTGGGAGCCCAAGATACATTTTTGAGATCTGCATATGGAATAAGCCTCCAGGAATTTCCCTGTATCCAGAATAGAGCGATGGGGAAAAAAAAACTAGTTCTGAATAGAGTGCATGGGAGCGATGACTACAGAAGATAAACATGATAAACCTGAGTTGAATGGTCCCAACCTTGTCATTTGATCACGCTCTGCAGCACCTTGAACTAGATCTGGTTTTCAGCATTTTCTATATTTTTTGGGTTTCTGATTGTTCATATTTGGGCTATCTCAAATGAATTTGGTCATCCAAAGTGACCACCTTAGATTTTTGTTACATCATTTCCTGGTTTTCAGTATATGAAACCCAGCATTGATGAACCTATAAGGACAAGCAGAATAAGGGTTTGGGGGTGGGAGTGGAGTTACAGTGGAAGTGGGGGGTAAGACTGCAATGATGCCAAGAGTAAAAAGGAGAAGAGATCAAGGTGCTCTGGAAGAAAAGGAACGTTTACAAATTGATTGTGGTACTGATTGTAGAATTCTGCTTGGCACAGTTGAACTATGGAATATTATGATATATATATTACTCCCACCTAGTACTACATTTTAAAATAAAATATGTTAGCATACTTTTCACACTCGCATTCATAATCTTGCATAAATATTTGAGACTTCCTTTCACATCTTATGTTTTATAGTACAGGGAGATAAAAATCACTCATTACCATCGAGTTGATTCCAACTCATAATTACACTATAGAAAAAAAGTAGAAACACCTGCAAGTATCATAAATAATTGGAACCTGAAATGCACAGAATATGAATATCAGAAAATTGGAAGTCTTTGAAAATGGAATACATACAGATCCATATTCTAGGCATTACTGAGCTGAAATGGACTGATATTGGCTATTTTGAATCACAAAAGCATATTAGTATGCCACAGTAACACAGATAAGAGAAATGGTTTTGCAGTTATTGTCAAAAAGGACATGTCAAGATCGATCATGAAGTAGAATGCTATCCATGAAAGGATATTTAACCTCATATAAGGAAATGCAATATATACAACAATTATTCTAATTATGGGTCAACCACTAAAGCTCAGGACGCACAGGTTGAATAATTCTACCAGCAACCCCAGTGGGAAATCAAACGTACAATCAAGATACATCGAAGATTATTGGCCTTTGGCAATGGAAAGTAATGAGCAGTAGTCTGAAAACATGGTCTTGGTGAAAGATACCACAGTAGAGATGATTGATACAATTTTGCAAGTTCATTGACTTCTTCATAGCAAATGCTTTCTTCCTCTCAAATACCTTACTTCTTCAGATGGAATACACAGACAACAAATGGACTAGATCCATGGGAAAAGTTGATGGAAATGCTCAATCTCAGCATCTAAAACCAGGACAGGGGCTGACTGTGGAAAAGTAAGACAGGCAATAAAAAATATATATCAAAGTGGATGTCAGAGTACTCTTTGAAACTTGTTTTGAATTGTAGAATAGCTAAGAAAAATGTAAGAAATGATGGTATCAAAGAGCTCAATAGAACATTCCAAGGACAGTTCTAGAAGACAAAGTAAAACACTATAAGGAAAGATGTGAATGTGTTAGTCTGGGTTGACTAGAGAAACAAATCCAGAGACACTCATGGCTTAAAAGAGAGCTTTATATCAAAGAGTACATTAAGAACACATCGTAGCGCAGTCAATAGCAAGTCCGTAAGTCAGATAGTGGTCCATATGTCTGATACCAGTCTATCGATTCCTCTTCAGACTCATGCAACACATGTGATGACACTGAATGCAGTCAGATCATAGGTCAGTGGGAGGAGAGTCTTGTGGATCCAGTGGCAGTGTAAGCATCTCAGTGTTGGCATGTGTCTCCACATGGTTCCTCCAGCTCCAGCATAGCTCCGTGAGCTTGTCAGTGGGAAGATGAGGCAAAAAGAATGTGTCTCACCTCCAGGTAGGAAAAGAGAAGTTCCTAGAATCCTCAGAAGGACATGCCCACATAGACATCTTATTGGTTATGACCTGACTGACAGGCTAGACACCACCCCTTCACTTAAGTTACAGATTGTGTAACTGCCAAGTGAAGACCTAGAGTTAGAAAATCACAAAGGAAAAACATGCTCATAATATATGAAAATGAACTCAAGAAAAAAAATTAAAATTCGAGTTAACAACACTAAAAGATTTTTATAGGCAAAATTAGACTGAATTAGACTTTCCATCACAGGAAGATGGAAAGAATACATGGAGTCACTGTACCAGAAATAATTAGTCTCCATTCAACCATTTTAAGAGACAGCACGTAAGACAATGAAGGAAGAAGGGCAAACTATCCTGAAGGAATTAGCCAAAAATAAATAGAAATTAATGCAATACTAATTGAACTGTTTCAACAAACTTTAAAAGCACTGGAAACACTAAGAATTACTGAACACTTCACTGTGTCCCTATAGAACTTGTACATAAGTCAAGAGGCATTCCTTCAAAACAACAACAACAAAAACAAAAAACAAAAACAAGAGGACACTTTGCTGCTTAAAATCACGAGAGGTGTTTATCAAGTTATATACTTATACCGGGTTTATTCAGTCTGCATGATGAGCAAATAGTTCA
This sequence comes from Tenrec ecaudatus, assembly GCF_050624435.1. Lineage (NCBI taxonomy): Eukaryota > Metazoa > Chordata > Mammalia > Afrosoricida > Tenrecidae > Tenrec > Tenrec ecaudatus. The sequence continues at coordinate 60,892,497 of NC_134540.1, read as the reverse complement.
ATAGTTGGATATTATAAAGAAAGCACTATGATTACTGGAGGGAGAATCATTAATGAGCTTGAATATGGAGATGACATACCTTGTTTGCTGAGAGCCAAAGAGAGTAGGGGCTTTTACTGGTAAAGTTAAGAGGCTACAGCCTCAGTGTGGTTTATACTTCAACAGATAGCTGACAGATTTCTTGTTCTCCATTGGACAAATAATCATCATGATAAACAGAGAAGACAATGACATTGTTGGGAATTCATTTTACTTGAATCAACAATCAATGCTCATCAAAGTAATGGTAAGGAAATCAAAGGACAAATTGCCCTAGCAGTACTTCTTCAAAAAATCTCTTTAATGTCTTAAAAAGCAAAGATGTCACTTTGAAGACTAGGACACATGTGTCCAAAGCTATGCTATTTTCAACAACTGCATGTGAAAGCTTGACAATTAATAGAACAAATTTAAAAATAATTAATGTGTTTGAATTGTTGGTGAAGAAAATTAAATATACCATGACTACCAGAAGATTAAACAAATCTATCTTACAAATTTAGAAAGAATACTCCCTAGAATTGAGAATAGTGACATTTAGGTTCATGTCATCTGGTCATTTCTTTAGGTGGGACCAATCCATGGAGAAGGACATCATACTTGGTAAAGTAGAAGGTCAGAGAAGTGAGGAAGATTCTCAATGAGACTGATTAACACAAAAGGTACAACAATGAGTCCAAATATAGCAAACATTTTTAGGATGGTATAGGACTGCACATTGCTTTGTTCTGTTATCCATAAGGTTTCTATGAGTCTGCACCCATTTAATAGCACTTAACAATGACAATATAAGCTTGTTGGTACCAATTTTAATAAATATATACTATCTGGACTTGTCTCTAGAAATAACTTCCAAAGAATTCAACAATTTTCCAGACAGTGTCTGAATTTACCAAACAATCTGAATAACTGTAGAACATAATTTACCACGTCAATGTCCCATTTTTTAGTGTGTCTCTGGCTTGTCTATTTATAGTTATGTAATGAATTTTTCAACCTAAAGTAAAAACTATGGGAACATCAAACTAGGTCTGTCTTTTTCTCATCTGAGTTTTGTTCTATCACGTCTCTGAAAAACACTTTCAGAAAAATGTAGTCCCAACAAAATAAAGCATGTATATTTTTATCCAGCCTGCTCAATAACTGCCTAAATCAAAGGAGGATGATCATCCTTAAGAATATTAACAAATACCCTCATATCCAGATATTTTGAAATACCTAAAAATACCACAGTGTACAAATATTGCAGTATCTCATTATTTCATGTGCATTTCAGTTAAAATTTTGTTGTGATCAGAGGAAATTAGGGAGATGCAAAAGCTGATAAACACAAACCATTCATGTTCTCATTATTCAATGTACATAAGTACCTTGTTAATGAGCTAGTCTGTTTTTGCCTAATAATTCTTCCTAAACATATCTGTGGAAATGTGCTTACTGATTCTTCCTTTTCCTAAAAGTGATAAAAATCTCTGTTAATAAATATATTATATGCAGCATCTGTAAATTAATGTGATGGGTAGTGTTTTAAAAGCATTAATTGTACTGTGATGAAAATTCCGTGTGGATCATGCTAATAGAAAAGCAAAACTTTTGCAGTTCTAGAATCAAGATATCAAGTCCTCTTGGAGCAATATTTTCAAGTGTACAGGACTGGGAACTTTGGATGGCATACTTGCCAATTTGTACTAGGGAAAGACTGGTATAGTAAGGGAATGGGTATCCCCCCCCCCTCAAAAAAAAAAACAAGATCAAAGCCGCCCTATCAGGGTTTCTAAGGTTGTCACTCTTTACAGGAGCAGAGAGCCTCCCCTTTCTTCTACAGATTGGCTTTTAGGTTTTTTAACCAAGCCACCTTGAGGTGAGACATTCGACCCTCCCTGGCATGCACACCAGAGCCCTAAGGGGGTTGCTAGGAAATCCAGTCTAAAGGATACCACTGATTGACATATAAATGTGGTAGGGCGTATGCCTAGTTACATGGTGTCATCTTGGGATACACAGGAACGGGTTTGTGTGTCCTTAGGGCAATTGGAATTTACATTTCCCCTTAATAGGGTGCATACAGGTTTCAGAGCCTTGGAGGCACTCCCAAGTAGGTGTTCCACTGGGACCCTGAAGATCAGGAATTCCAAAAAGCCATTCCTCAATAGAAAGATGAAGCTAATAGCTACTAAAAACATTTGCAGTCTCAGAAACCCTATATTTGGTCTGAGAAAATAACCAGTGGAGGTGGCTTATACACAGAAGAATGTGGCATTGGGTTTTGAGGAAGGCTTATCAATTACCTATGATATACAGATGGCACATTTTGTTTGTTGAAAGTGAGGAAGACATCGGCACTTTTTGAAGAAGAATTATAGCCTTCAGTCTGGAAAGAAAACTCAAATCCTCACAACTGGAACTTCAGGTAGCATCATGATAACATAAAAATATTGAAGTAATTAAAATTTTCATCTTGCTCAATTCCATAATTATTGCTCATGGAAACAGCAGCCAAAATCTCAAGGCAGTATTGCATTAAGTAAACCTGCTGCACAAGACCTCTTTAATGTGTCAAAAAGGAGGTGTGAGACTTTGAGGATTGAGGGGACCCTTACTCAACACATGGTCTTTACAATCGTCTCATACACCTGGCAAAGTTGGACACTTAATAAAGAAGATTTAAGAAGTATTGTTAGATTTGAATTATAGTGCTTGAAAAATACAATGGACAGCCAAAAGAATAAATATATTTATCTTGGAAGTAATCCAGCCAGCATGGAGTAGAAGCAACGATGCCATTCTTTGTCTGCAGAGACTGGTCCCTAAAAAAGGACATCATGCTTGGTAAATTGGTAAGGCCACCAAGAAGAAGAGGAAGGTCTTTGACAGGATCGATTGACCTGGTGGGTGCCTCGATGGGGTCACACAGAACAATCAACGTGAGAATGGTGCAGCATCAGGCAGTGTTCCATCCCGATGCACTGAGGGTTCATGCTCTAATTGACATTCTAGAGGTATGTAAAATATACTGTGATAATTCAGAGAACAAGCAGCATACAGTTGAGGGTTTGAGAAGTAATTATTTCACTAGGCTAATTGGAGACAAATTGATAATGATGAGCATGATTTCAATAAGTTACAACAATATCCTGGGCATTCCAGGATGTGTTTGAATCCTTGCAAGAGCGCACGAGTATATTTATAAAAACAAAGCAGCAAATACCGTCTCATTCCTCAAACTTAGGAGACAGAGTTGAAATAGGACTGAGCAGCAACAGTGGACTTATCGCCTCCAAAATTTTTGGATGCAGATTGATTAGAGCTTACTAATTCACGTATATTGTTTTAAAATACTAAGATATACTAAATTAATGTCAGGCAGCTCTTTATCTGAAAGTAGTACATGGGCACCCTAAGAGAAAAAGGCTTGTGGATTGGCCACTTGAGAGCATCCTCAGGAGAAAAAGCACAAGTTTAAGGGCATTGATTGAATACATATCAAAAGGTACACTTTAAGAAAGAACAAGGAATTCCTCCATTGACAACCTTTTGCAGGCAACAAAATTTTAACTGCTTCTTGTGTGGCAGAGGTAAAAAGCCAGGCCCTTCGACCTTGTGTTTTCCCTCTAGTGTAATTGAAGAGAAATAATTAAGCCAGCCACCTGATTGTGACATCCCGTTGTTCTGTAGGTAAGTATAATTTTCATCAATGTTAATAAAGTGCTTGTTCCAATGGCTCCGCTGTCATCACTATATCCTGATGCTTGGTATTCAAGCATATTGCAAACGACACAATTTGTAACTTTTATTCCTGTCCAACATAGCTCACAGTGTTTTTAGTCACTAAAAACATTAGACGGTGCATTCTTTTCAAATTAAACACCAACGGCCCATTAAGAGCAGCTGTAGCATCTCTAATGGAATGGGTGGTGAGACACCAGAGCCTGGTTTGCCATTTTTCTGCCTTTCAGTCATGGGACTCTCTCCTGCTCCTGGACTTAGACCATCAATAACCATCGTGGAGCATAATGTTTTCCTGACTGTCTCAAAAGAGACAAATAAAAAAAAAAGAGTCTCCAGTCTTTTCATTCTGTGTTCTGCTCCAAACTGATTTTCTTTGCCTTAGAGGTAGCCTGCTCCCGAAACGCTGCGAGTGCCGACGCCCACTAGCATTATTGTAGGCAGCTGGACATTTGTGCTTTAAGACAAGCTATACATAACAAAGGAGCACACATTGAGATTGATTTCATTAGCGGAATTTAACACCCTTAAAATAATGATATTGCTTTTTCTTTGGGGAAACAATTGCATTAGAATTTTGCTTCCCTAAATTAAAAATGCTATCAAGGCAGTAGTAAATTCTAAAATGTGTTCCTGGGAAAACTCTAAAGGCCATTTAGAGGCCAGGAGCACAGATCTATCAACAGAAACAAATCAGACCGAAAGTTTAAAAATCAGCTTTCATTATGGGAAACTTTGAAAACACATCAACATTTTACCAATTTTTGTTGTTAATACTGTATTTTAACAACTCAGCAGATTACTTTACTGATATTCAGCTGCTGGAGGAGGTAAATTGACTGATGCTGGGCATTTCAGAGTTCCAGAATCTCTGCAACTGGAATGCACAAAAAATGATTATACTTCATCCCAAATGAATATTCGACTATTTTCTAAATGATCATTTGGGAAATAATCCAATGCTTTTAAGAACATGTCAAATGGCCAATCACTTGTGCTTGCCTGAGAAATTCAGTGTTGTGATTTAGAAGTAGAAAGCTTGCAAATATAGGAGGGCAAATATTGACTTAAAGGATTGGTTTCTAAGAAGGGTTCTGTCCTGCTTCTACCATTAAGATGATTCCAACTCATACTAATCCTATAGGACAGCATAGAACTGCTCCCACAGTTTGTAAAATGGCAATCATTAGGGAAGTAGACTTCACGTCTTTTCCCCACAAAACATTAAAACCACAAACATTTGGTGAGACAGTTAAAGTTTATTAATATATTAGTTTGGGTACATTAGAGAAATAAATTCACAGAAACCCATATGTATAAGAGAGAGTTTTATATAAAGGGTAAGTGCACATCAGAAAACATCCCAACCCAGTGCTGCCCAAGCCCACAAGTCCAATATTAGCCCATATGTCCAACACCAATCCACAAAGTCCTCCTTCATCCCACAAAACACATGCAATGATGCTGACTGCAGGAGCAAAGCCAAATCAGTGATTGCGTAAGCATCTCAGTGCTGACAGGGGTCTCCACACAGTTGTTCCAGCACCCAGGGCTGCATTGGGGCAGGTCTGTGTGGCTTCTCCTCAGGGATGTCTTGCAGGAAGTGAGCCTTACCAGCTGAAGTAGGGAACTGCTACACCGTGGTCTGACCATCAGAAAGCAAGAGACCGGAGAACTAAGAGGAAAGCCAAATCAATGAATGTGTAAGCATCTCAACCTGCTGTGGGTTTTTGCCTGGTGGAGTGATCCAGACCTTCATTCCTGAGGGGTCTGGGTCATTAGACGTCCTGTCAGGATTGGGTTGCTGTAAATTTAACCAGGTTGTGACTCCCATTTGCAGCTGCTGTTCCAGATGTGATTTCATTGCTCAAGCAAATTAATACTTCTCCTGGTACATGGTATGCAGCTATTGATCTAGCCAGTGCCTTCTTCTCAATACCAGTCTCAAAGGACCACCAGAAGCAATTTGCCTTCAGCTAGCAGGGGCAACATACACTTTCACAATTCTCCCCCATGGGTACTGGCGAACCAAGGTAAATGGCTGGGTGAGCCTCACCTTTCTAGTTCTCTGGTAAGATAATAAAAAGATAAATTTGCTATCTCTTTAACCACAGAATCTGATTAGTTAAATGTCTATCTATCTATCTATCTATAAAACCGTTGCCATATATTTATAGGTGTTGCTATATTTTTTAAATAAAAGTACTTCCCTTTTGGTTAAATTAAATGCTTTCAATAAAGTTTTATTTATCATCTTGGGAATATTTAAGTAAATATTCACAACTTGTACAATTGATTTCATTTCAGAAATTACATTCAAGTTGTACAACTTTCTACGCCAGCCTTTCTGAGTTTTTTCTCATTACCATAAATACATCCATATGAAGCTACTATCTACTTTCTAGTTGCTGCTCTCAATTTTTTTGCGGTTCTCAATTTTATCTCATAGATAGTTTTTAAAAGAATAAAATGTTACCGATTTAGTTTTTAAAAAATAACCAAAACCTTAGAGAATGCTTTTGATATGAAGTTTTAAGATTATCTTAAGATAATAATGTCAGGAGTTTATTCACCCAGTAGTGCTCCAGAAAGTCCAGAGTCCACATAGATTTAAAATTCTGTTATTCATTTTTCACCTTTGATTCGAATTTGACTCTTTGATCAAAATGCACAGTCATAGTCTCTGGGACCAGCCAGTTCCTCTAGTGTCATAGTAAATGAGGAAATAATTCCTTCAGCCCATCAGCCACTCTCTTGGACTAAGGATGCCTATTTGGTTTAGAATAAAAGTAAGAGATTTTTTTTGAGAAAAGGCAGATTAAGTTGGGCCACACTGAATCTCACAAAATAAATATCAGTGTTCTAGAGATCAACAGTGAAGGAGTAAGAGATATAGGGATAAATAAGGAACTTAGATGAATATATTCTGATTGTTATACAAACTTTTGAGGAAACCTAAAGGAGGACATCCTAAAGTTAGACCATGTATATAACTGATTAAAATGGATATTTAGGTACATTGGATTAGGCACAAGGTAATTATTGAAAAAGACTCATTCTAGGGAATTTTTCCTGAGATCATCCGACTAACAATAAGTTCTTAAAGCACTCATTTTAGAATAATTACAGCTGGTGGAGGTCTTAGATAAGAAACTAATACCAGGATTATTCTTCCCACATTCTTAAATTGACCAAAGAGAGACACATTTTCTTAATTGTGCGATCATGTCAAAGACTTACTGTTGCTACAGTAAAACACGGCTGACCAAATTAAGGAAAACAGGAAAATCCAGATGGAGTTGGGCCCGTCCCTGAACTAGCTACCTAAGGTCGTCAAGGACCTAGTTTAGAACCCTTGCAGGCCACCTATTTCATGTCCTTCTATTCCTGATTCTCTTCCTTCCCTGGTTGCCCTGGATGAATCGAAATTCATCTTGCCTTCAATTGCAAGCTGTTAAGACCCGAAAGAGTAGGCAGCAAACTAGGAAATAGAACAGAATCACTAAACATGCTGTTAGAGCCATTAAGTAGACTGTCACAATCAGCCTAAACCTTGAAACCAAAGAGCTGAATCTCATGCCACATTTGATTGTATAGACACAGACAGCCTTGCGACTTCTGTAGTTGTGGTTGCCATTTTTATAGCTGTACCTATGACATAACTATTGGCAATTCTACCTTTCCTCATAATTGCCTGAGTTATTCTTAGTAGCGAGGAAAATATTCACTCGAATTATGGTGTATGTGTCATCTGCATATAGCAGGTTGCTAATAAGACCTCCTCTAATCCTGATGCTGCATGCATTATTCTCTATCTATCCAGTTTACATGGTTATTTGCTCAGCATACAGATTGAATTAGTATCGTGAGAGGACACAACCATGGTGCATGCCCTTCCTGATTGTATTCCCTTGTTCTCTTTACACAACTGCCTCTTGATCTGTGGGCAAATTCTTCATGAGTTCAATGAAGTGTTCTGGGGTGCTCATTCCTCTCAGGGCTATCCATAGTAAGTTTTGGTCCACACAGTTAATTGCCTTGTCATAGTCAATGAAACACATGTAAGCCTCTTTGGTATTCTCTGCTACCAGCCCAAAGCCATCTGACATAAGGACGAAAGCCTTTGTTACACATACTCTTCTGAATTGAAAGTCACTTTCTGGCAGCTTCTTGTCAGTAGATTGCTGCAACCATCATTGGATGATCATCAGTAAACTTTTACTTTCGTGTGATAGAAATGATATTTTTCTATAATTTGAGCATTCGGTTGAGTCATCTTTCTGTGGAATGGGTACAAATATGGATCTCATCTAGTGAGCCAAGTAGCTATCTTTCAAATGTCCTGGCCTAGACCAATAGGTGTTTCTCGTGTTTTTCAGCTTGCTGCGACATGTCAATGGCTACTCCAAGTCCTGACACCTCGTTTTCATGTAACACTGTCAGTGCAGTGTGGGCTTCTTCCATCAGCTCTGTTGATTCTTCCACATGTGCTCCCTAGTGAGATGGTGAAATGTCAGAGATATTTTTGATACACTGGCTCTGTGTGCTCTTTCAAACTTCTTTGGGTGCCTTCTGCATCATTCAATATTTTGTCCATAGAACCTGCCAAGATTGCATCCAGCACCTTGAATTTTTTTCTTGATGTCTTTCAGTCTGAAATAGGCTGGGCACGTTCTTCCTGTTAGGTTTTCGAACTCTAAGTCTTTGGATATTTCATGATAAAATTTAATCTGTCTTCTAGCACTGCCCTTTGAAATTTCTGTTCATCTCTTTGACCTCATTATGTATTCCCATTTGTCCTCTCCACTATACAATTAAGAAACAGTTTAGCGTCTCTTCTGATATTCATTTTGAACTTTTGTTTCTTTCTTACTTGTTCAATGACTTTTTGCCTTCTTTATGAACAATATTCCAGATGTCGAAAATGGTGTATCTGGTCTTCTGTCATTAGCATTCAGTAGAGCAAATCTATTCTTGAGATGTTCTTGAAATGCAAATGGGGTAGACTCAAGGTCATGTCTTTGGTCCTGTGAACTTATTTTAATTTTCTTTAGCTTCAACTTAAAAGCTTTCATAGGAACAATTGATGGGCTGTTCCACAGTAAGTCCCTACCCTGCTTTTTAGCTGCTGATATGGAGCTTCTCCGTTGTCTCTTCCCATAGATTTGTCAATTTGATTGTAGTGTAGTTTTTCTGGAGCAGTGCATATGGATAGTCACTGTTTGTGTTGTTTGAACAACACAAAGTTATTAGTCTGTGAAACTCTAAAATACAATCTCCAGCTTCATTTCTATCACCAAGCCCATATTTTTAGCTATGGTTCCATTTTGTTTCTACCTTTTGCATTCTAATAATAACCAGTAATTATCAACATATCTTAATTTGATCAATTTCATACTGAAGAAAGAGGTAAAATTCTTTACTTTCTTCATAACTAGATTTTGTGGTTTCTGAAAAAAATATTTTTTTATAATTAGAGATGGAACATTAAAATGAGTGTTATGTAGATAGAGTCACTAATCACATTCTAATTCCCCACTTCAAAACTGTGTTTCAAAAGAAAGAATTGTTTAGTGCTTTTTAGATTGTGTTGAAAATAGGATGAAGTGACTGAAATGGAGTAGGGTTTGCGCCTCAGCACAAGGACCACCTTTTGAAATTACGCTTTAAATATGTGTCATAATGATATATTTCCCCTCTTACGTTATTTTAAAAATAGTATACAAAATATTCAACCTGTAAAACAGAAGGAACCATTATTGTAATTATGAAATTGAAGGAACACAATTCAATAAATTTTTATAAGGTAAATTTTAGAGGGTTGCTTAATCCTTAATTGAAATGCTTGAGGCGTCATTGAGATTATGTCCTACTTATAAAGTTGTATATCTACTCTTACTATTCAACTCCCTTTTCAGCACATAATACAGAAAATTACTTTTATTTTTTCACGGTAAATTCACTGCATATCTTACTCTATATCTACTAAGAAGATTATATGATTGCTTTAAATCCAATTTTCTCATTTAATCTGTTAGCTTTAATACAAACGTATCATAATGAATAGTGTACATAGTCTATATTTAGTTTATATCTTAATCTGAATTGTTTTAACATAATTAACATAAGGAAGTCTATCATTATTACTTGTATTCTTTTTTCACAAAAATTATTTCATTGGTGAAGGTATTTTGCTATGACACCAAACTAGCTTAGTAAAAGTGACTTAAACAATTAAAATTTACAATTATGAACTTAATAACTAATCTGAAGGTAGGCAGTTGCAGTTTCTTTTAAAATTTTCATTCTCCACACATCAATAAAATATTTCTTTGTTTTGGGATGGCTGAGATGCATCAAGAATGAAACTCTTTAAGATACCTTTCCAAATTAGAAAAGGAATAAACACAATTTTTAATTAACCTTTTTCTTTTAAGTTTCTGTTATTTTATGAAGAACATCATAAAACCTTCCTATCACACTCACCCCATTTTCACCATTAGTAGAAGGCCTGGAAAAACTAATTGACAATATCTATATCTTTGGCTAGCTCTTACACACAAGAAGCTTAGCCTAGTGGTTATTTTATACATGTGACATCTATTATGGGGGATTGATTCTGTTAACTAAAGATTTGGGAGCTGGGGGTTTCTATTGGATAGACAACCGGTAATGTTATATGTAATTGTCAACTTTAAATAAGAATGAGGAAACAGGCTGACATATACGAAAATGAATTATGTTAACCTATTTTTTTACTTATTGAACTTCTCATTATGCAAGATATTGCACTTAAACATGTGAATAGTAAAATATTATATTGAATATTTTGAAAATTATCGTTTCACCTGGCAGTGACCGATGCTGAGATGGGAGGCTGGGGTAATGCTGGCTGTGATGAGAAAGGAGCTGTGTCCACAGGGCTCGGCTAGCATTCCTGGAAGTGTGGCAGTTGGGTAATGATCTAATTTGCAAATTACGTGTTGAAGTTGTCATCCTTCATTTTGTGATTTGATACGGTCATCTTCCACCTCGATGACATGCCCAAAGTACAAGAGACAAAACCTTGGAATCCTTGCTTCTAAGGTACACAGGGGCTATCCTTCTTCTAATGAAAATTGATTTGCTCTTTTGGCAGTTCATGGTGGTCATTATATAATCTGTTGTCAATTTGAGAGGATTATGAGGGAAAGGTCAGAGTCTAACCTGGCAGTCATTGTATAGCCTAAGAGGCCTCTGTGTGGGAATGGCTTTCTCCTATGGATTCGGGAATTCCTGAATTTCCTCCTTGGAGTTAGAAAACTCTCTCTTGGCTCATTCTCCAAGAGAGACTCTACTAATATAACACTACGCTGATAGACCCCATGCTCTGGGATCTGGAGGAGCCACGTGGAAACACCTGCCAGAGCTGAGATGCTAACAATGCTACTGGATCCATAAGACTTCCCACTCATTTGCTTGTGATCATCCTGCATTTGGCGTCATTGCATGTGTTTCTTGTGTCTGAAGAGGACTTTGTAGATTGGTATGACAAATGGGCTAATATCAGACTATGAGCTTGATCTGGACTAGGCTGGGATGTTTCCTAAATATTCAACTACTCTTGCATATAAATCTCTTTCCTGTACACATACAAGTGTCTCCATGAATTTGTTTCTCTAGTCTACCTACGCTAACACATTCATATACTGAGAAAACAAAAAATCTACTGCTATTGGGTTTCATCCAACTCATATTCACTCTACATAGAGTTTCAAGAATGTAAATCTTTACAGTAGCAGGCCAACAGCCTTATCTTTCTTACAGGGAGCAGCTGGTGCATTAAAAAACAAAATTAGAATTTGAAAAAATCGATTGAGAATTTGTAGTAATCATTTATTATAATATAGACTGATATATTAATAGATCGGCATAGGTTTTAATCACTAAGTTAATGAACAGATCTAGATGATAACTCAACTATTACCCACTCTTTATGTGCAACACAAGACATTCTACACATTTTGAAAGTGTGCTTAGGAATATACAAATGGTTATTTTCCAAATCTCTGTGTACCTCCACATAGCAGTCTCACATTTACGTGTGAAGAGAAGGAGGTTTCACGCACATCCTCAAGGGGACATTTGAGTGATCCTGCATGTGTTATGGTGGTTTTATTTCAGTAACTCAGTGCTAGACTTAGTGATCTTTCTCAGACCAATAATATATGCAAGACAATTGGCTAGTCTGACTGCCAAAAGTAAGTTGCTCAATTCTTCATTAAGATATAGTAGAAAAGTGCTGTAAATATTTTATCTTAAAGACATTAAACCATTTTTACAAAGACATTCAAGGGCAGGTCCACATTATTGATATACTGAAATATTGAATTAGACTTAAGCAGAATCTTTTCCTCCTCTTAGTTCATTTGCATATCAACACAAATAAATTTTCTTTTTATTTACAGTTTTGGTTTTATTACTTGAAGTATCTCAATTGATAACAGGACTGAAAATGTTATTTAAAAATAGGAACAGTTTATCATGCTTTAATATCTCTGTGATCAATTTCATCTGTGATTATTAGCTTGTCATATTGAATTGATCAATTCTCTAAAATACTTTACAGGTAAAACTTGATGATTATAATATTGTGGAATATTGACAATATTGTATATCATAATATTTTCTTGAATCTCATAAGCAAAACAATTCATATAATATAATGAGCTTGATACCTTTGAGTTTTAATTAAGTAGTTCTTTAAATGATCCCACATAAAAGAAAAATGTGATATCATTAAATAGAAATTTAAATTGCCTCAGTTATATTACTATATACTTCTTCATGCCTGGCTCATCTTCAGCTACATTCATTTTACTTGAACCTCTGCTTCTCAAAGTTAATATTATTCATAAAGCCTCAATATAAACCATAATTCTAACTTTGCATACTTTCAGTTATAATACTTGCCTTTCTTTTCTCGATGTTCACAATATTTGTTATAGAATCAACATTTGTTTGGTTGCTTTGGATTAATTTTATCCCCTGCCCCTTCTTATTAGCTGGTGAGTACCTGTATAGCCGACACGATCTGCATTCATACTCCTCCCCCATAAAACGTAGCACAATGAGTATTCAATAGAACATATACAGTGGGGAATCCAGGACAGATGACTCTTTCAGGACCAGTGCTGAGAGTGGTGATATTGGGAGGGTGAAGGAAAGGTGGAGTAGAAAGGGGGAACCATTAACAAGGATCTACATATAACCCCATTCCAGGAGGATGGACAACAGAAAAGTAGTGAAGGGAGACGTTAGACAGTGTAAGATATAACAAAATAATTATAATTTATAAATTATAAAGGGTTCATGAGGAAGGGGCGAATTGGGAGGGAGGGGAAAAATGAGGAGCTGATACCAAGGGCTCAAGTACAAAACAAATATTTTGAGAATAATGATGGCAACAAATGTAGAAATGTCTTGATACAATGGATATATGTATGGATTGTGATGAGTAGTATGATTCCCCCAATATAATTATTGAAAAAACAGAATATATAAAATGAAGGTGTGTGAAATTCAGCTTATGAGATGCTAATTTTTTATTCATTGACTCTCCATTTACATAAGCTTAATAACATCACAGTAAATAATAGTATCTTTTTTGGAAAATCAAACAAAGATATCACAAGCAATTGTGTCTTGAACTATATTCCCATTAATCAAATGTATTTTACAGATTCAAGGTTTTACTAGCAATTTCAAGGTTGCAGACAACACTGAGACATAGATGTAGCAGAGAGTGGGCTGAGTCCATTAATGCAACTGTTCAGATCCTTTTGGAATCATCAACAGGTACACTGAATATATGAGGTCTCTAAGATCTTAGGTCGAACTAACCTTTAGCACATTTATCTGTTATCTAAAAGGTTAGTGTTTTAAGTTCACCAGGATGTGTCTTTTGCACAAATAATATAGTCATAGACAGTAATTTTTAGATTGAAATACTTTATTTATGATCATTATTTATAAATAATTTTATTGGGGGCTCTTACAAAGCTTAAAACAATCCATACATCAATTATATCAAACATATTTGTATATATGTTGCCATCATCAGTTTCAAAACATTTTCTACTTGAGCTCTTGGTATCAGCACCTCTTTTTTCCCTCCTTCCCCTACCTTCCCACCCTCAACAAATCCTTGTTAAATTATAAATTATTATTATTTTCATTGTTCATTGTCTCCCTTCACTCACGTTTCTGTTGTTCCCCCTGCTGGGGTGGGGGGATGGTTTATCAATCATTGTGATCTATTTTCCTTTCTCCCCCTTCTTCCTTCACCTTTCCCCTACCCTCATGGTATTGCTAATCCCATTACTGTTTCTGATCATCTTATCTCTCCTAGATTCTATATGTTCCAAGCTCTTATCTGTACCAATGTACATACCCCAGTCTAGCCGGGTTTGTAAAGTAGAACAGGGGTCATGGTAATGGTGGGGATGGGGGATGGGGAGTGGAGCTTTAAAATATTTGTAATAGTTTTTAACTCTGAGCAATAGTGACCCCAGCTATCTAAGAATGTTTTTGTTCGTAGGTGTCATGGAGTTGGTTCCAACCCATAGAGACCTTATACACAACAGAACAGTGTACTGCCTGGTCCTGAACCCTGGAATAGATAACTGTTGAAAAATCTATAATACAGTTCTATACTGACATTATCTTAGAAGAAGTATGACAAGAGTGTTTGGTAAAGACATGGATAAAGACTTTGTCTTACATTCTTTGGGAATTTTGTCAGGAAATACCTGTCCCTGAAGGACTTCATGTTTAGTGATGTAGAAGGACAGTCAAGGACAGTAAGGCAATCAAGAAGATGGGGTGACATGGTGGCTACAACAATGGGCTCAAGTATAGATGCGATTGTGAAGATGGCCCAGGCCCAGTTGTCTTCCGCGGTACTTCAGTTGGCTGCTGGTCAAAACCAACTTGATGGCGTCACACACAGCAGCAAAAACAACAACCTTCTGACTTATGTGGTCTCACCATGGCTCACAGTCAACAACTAAAAAAAAACCCAAAAAACCCAGCATATATTGCTATATCCTTGTGCCCAAAAAAGCACGATTTAATAGTGTGGTCATGTAAAGTTCTTAGCATGGCTCTTTTACTCATCTCTAACTTCCACCAGATGAATGGGTGGGGCTTTGCAACTAGAATCAGCGTCAGACTAGCAGACTAGCGTCAGACTAGCGTCAGACTGCTGCTTTCCATTACCACTCCCTATCGCTCATATGCTCTCACCCCACCCCACACCCCTCACTCCCTTCCTCCCAACCCGAACCTCACCCTTGTTTTAAGGATGAATCATATTTAAAGTGGCAATAGAGAAATCCCAGTACCACTGGAAGAGCAGGTTCCAGACTTCTGCCTGAAGTGACAATGACCGAGATCAGAGGCACCATAGACTCTGACATGTGGACCATGAAATAAAGCAAGAGTAGTAGCACTGAGATTATGGGGCTGTGTGGCAGACGGGAAGAGACCACATGACTGAGAGGTTGGGGGCCAGAGACAAACTTGGTGGGAGGCTGAAGAGAGGTATTGCTCTGGACCAATGACTGCATTCTTAATTTTTACCGATTGTGGACTATGGTAACCTATTAACTTCCCTCATAAATCCTCATTATTGTGAGTATTGTGTGGAGTTCTCATGACTACTGAAACAAAATATTTAACACAGCCTAGACATAGAGGGTTGTGGGAGTAACGGCTGGGGTCAGAGTAGATAAAGAAGGTGGGAGCATGGAGCCACATCTCACCCCTGCCACTTGTCAATATGGTTGCCTGAAGAGGTCTGATATCATTCCCACACTGTTTACTGTAACTAGCTACACATCTGCCTTTCATATTAATAGTCTACATAGCCTAATATTTTCCCTCCACTTGTCTCAGTTGGTTGTACTATGCTGGCTTGTGGGTTGCTGTGATGATGGACGCTATGTAACTGGTATTTTAAATACCAGCATGGTCTCACAAATTAAGCATATTTTAGCAAAGCTTCAAGATTAATAATAGACGAGGAAGAAGGACTAGATTTTCCATTTCAGAGGGTTTGCCCATGAAGACCTATGGACAGCATCAAAGACTTTCTGACGTTGAAAATCTAAGGATAGAAGCATAATATCATTAGTACCAGAAGATGAGAACCTCTGGTCAGAAGGCACAGAATATGATTAATAAAGAGTCGCCTTCTCAATGTAGAGCTAAACATAGTGACCCGGGTCATTATGTCTGCAGAAGTAAGGCCTTTGTTGATGGGAATTGACTCAAAATGAGCAGAAATAGCAGCAAACATCAACTAATGATCAGAACTTGAAATATATGAAGTATGAATCTAGAAAAATTGGAAGCCATATAAATGAAATGAAATGAATAAATATCAATATTCTATGCAACAGTAAGATGAAATAGACTGTATTAACCATTTTGAATCAGAAAATCATGTGGTTTATTATGACTGGATTGACAAATTCAATAGGAATGATGTCCCATCCATCATAAAAAAGTACATTTTAAGATCTATCTTGAAGTAAAATGTTGTCTGTCATAGTGTAATATCTGTCCTCATACAAGGAAATACAATCAATACAACTATTATTCAAATGTATGCACTACACACTAAAACAAGTGAAAAAGAAATTGAAAATTTCCATCAAGAGCTTCAGTTTGAAATTGAACAGTCATGCAATCAAATTGTATTCATAATCATGGGCAGTTGAAATGCTAACTTGGAAGCAAGTATGAAGGAGCAGTAGTTGGAAAATATAGTCTTATGATATACATGAAGCTTGAGAACTCGCGATAGAATTTTTCAAGACCAATGCCTTTTTCAACAACACAAAGGGCAACTATAAACATGAACTTACCCAGATGGAATACAAATATATCAAGTTGATTAACTCTGTGGTGGAGACAACAGAGAAGCTCAATATCAATGGCTAAAACTAGACCAGTGGGTGACTGTAGAACTGGATATCAATTGTTCATATTTATGTTCAGGTTGAAACTTAAGAAAGTTAAAATAAATTTGAGAGAGTCCAAAAAGACTGTGGGTCTATGCCACCTGAATTTTGAGAAAATCTCTAAAACAGATGTGATTTGAACTTTATTGATAGAAGATCTGGTGAGCTTTGTGATCACATTTACAATATCATTAAACACTAAATCAAATGGTCATATGGGGGCGTTCAGCTCACAGTTAACCTGCTCAAGTAGTGATGTGCAACTAAAGAAAAAAGAAAATCGGGCATAGGGAATTCATTAACATTCCCATGAAGAGAGAAGAGCCTGAGTTTATTCAACAGTGGGTTTTTGTAACCCTGGAGCCATGTCAGCCTTTTGTTATTCATATATATCAAGCAAAGAGTCAATGTATTAATCTTAGTATTCCAAATATTCAATGGGTCTACTTCAAAGGGAGCACAAAGCATACAAGAGATAAAAGTTATCTGTACTCTCATTATTGACCCTGAAAGGTTCATCTGTCCTGGTTTCCCTGTGTTTCATGCTCTTATCTGTACCATTGTGCATGCTCTGGTCTAGCCAGATTTGTCAGGTAGAATTGGGATCATAATAGTGGGCAGGTGGCATTAAAGAAGCAGAGAAAAGTAGTATACTTTGTCCATGCTATACTGCACCCTGACTGCCTTGTCTCGTCCTTGTGACCTTTCTGAAAGGGGGCAATGATAGTACCAATGCCAGGAGGGGAAGGGGAAAGTGGAAGGGGTGGGAGAGGGGGATCCAATCAGAATTATCTAATTTAACTCCCTCCCAGGGGGGCAGACAAAAGAAAAATGGGTAAAGGGAGACAGCGGTTGGTGTAAGACATGAAAGAAAAAAATGATAAATTATCAAGTGTTCATGAGGGAGAGAGAGTGGGGGATGGAGAAAGTGAGCTGATACCAAAGGCTGAAGTAGAAAAAAAAATGTTTTGAAAGTGATGATGGCCACATATGTACAAATGTGCTTTACACACTGGATGGATATATGGATTGTGATAAGAGCTGTAAGAGCACCCAATAAAATGATTGAAAGAGAGAGAGAGAGAGAGAGAGAGAGAGAGAGAGAGAGAGAGAGAAGGAGCAAACACTCCTTAAATGAATAGAGGAGCAAATGTTACTTGAGATAAAGCACTTTATCTGTGTATGTGAGGAGTCAATTTATGTAGGAAACAACGTTATCTCAACATTTATGGGGAACAGATGTGCCATGGAGCATATCCTTGAGGGAATTGACAATGCAGTTTTTTATGTATTTTTTCCCTTCTCTCTGATTGCAGAGGTGTGCTTCTACATGAAGGATGGTGTCCCAGACCCTGTCGTAATGAGTGCTAGGAGCAGACCATGTACACCTTCTCCCATGTCCTCCGTTTCCCACAGTCACAAAAAAGACAGGAAAGAGAGAAAACAGGAGCATAGATGGCAGGTGGGACTCTAAGTCTCATCTGTAATCACAAAGAGTAGCTATGGCAAATGGGAAAGAAATAATGAAGTCAAGAAGCTAGAAAGAAAATTTCAAAAGGCAGTATAAAGATACAAAGTAATATTATAATGAAATATGCAAAATCCAAAGTTAGAAAACCAAAACAATGAAGAACACACAGCATATCTAAAACAGAGAGCTCCAGAAAATACCCAAACCTGAAGTGGTAGTATAATTACACAGTCAACCGACTGAAAGAGATCCTTGTTTGCATACATTCCAAAGAAAGGTGACCCAACAGAGTGAGCAAATTATAAAGCAATATCAATGGTATCACATGCAAGTAAAACTGCAGAAGATCACTATGGTAGTTACAGAATATGTTGTCTATTGGAGACTTACATGTGAAGGGGTGGAGTTTAGCCTGTCAATCAGGTCACAGCTTGAGAACCTCATTTGGAGGCACTAAGGAGATAGCTCACTGGAGGCAGGACACGGCTCACTCCCTTGGAGACATTGCAGCTTGATAAGACATATGGAGCTATGCTAATGCCCTGAGCTGGAGGAGCCATGCGGAGACCCCTGCCAGTGTCCAGATGCTTACAATGCCAATGAATCACAAGACTTCCCACCCACTGGCCTGTGATCTTTCTGCATTTGACGTCTTTGCATGTGCTTTAGGAGCCTAAAGAGGACTTTATAGATTGGTATTAGACATATGGGCTGAAAACAGATTTATGGCCTTGATCTGGACTGGGCCAGGATGTTTTCTTAAAGTACAATTACTCTTTGTATAAAGCTCTTCCTTATACACATATGAGTGTTGAATTGGATTCTCTAGTCCACCCAGATGAACACAATCATTAACAGCAATCGCAGCAGTTCATTGATAGGCAGCTGCCAGGCGTTCATTCTGGATTCAGAAGAGAATGTGGAACAAAGGATAGCAGTGATAACTTCAGATGGATCTTAGTTGAGCAGAAAACACCATGAAGATGTTTACTTATGTTTTATTGACAATGCAAAGACTTTGGACTGTGGGTGGCCTTGAGAAGAATAGGATTTCAGAATGCTTTGTTTTGCTCTTAAGAAGCCTGTACATGAATCAAGAGGAAATTGTGTGACCAAATCAAGAGAAGACTACAATTTAAAATCAGGAAAGCTGTGCATGAGGATTCTATCCTATCATATTTATTCAATGTGTATGCTGAGCAAATAATCAGAGAAACTAGGGTATATGAGATAAAATGCCGAACAGATTTCAAGGGATGCTTGAAAAGACTAAGAAAAGCATTGCAATGAAATGGATAGAGAACCACACTTGGGAACCCTTTGGGGTGTAAAATCTGAAACTTATCCTATCCTTCTTAACAACCCACTTGGATTACCAAATATGCTTCAGCGTGAATTCTTTGATCGCAAAGCCAAGAACCGAGGTCCCACCCACTCTAGGAAGCCCACACTGCCACTACAGATTGCATGGTTTTCGGCATGTACACCATCATCACAATTTGAAAGTGTCTTTCACCTTTGAAATGACATATTTGCATTTTAAAGACTTTAAAGAGATATTTTGCACCACATCTGCCTGGTTGATCTTCTGATGGCTGCTTCTATGAGCATTGATTTTAGATCCAAGTACATTGAAACTCTGGACAAATTACCTGACTCTATCATGGTGCTGCATATTGGTTCCATTTTGATGTTCTATTGAAGTGAAATTCATAAGAAAGTCTCAATTGCTTGATCTTTATCAATAAGTACTTCAAGTCTTCTTTATTTTCTTAAACTTAAAAATTACTGTCATTTACACATCACATGTTTTTTAATGAGTATTTTTAAAACTTGATGCCATATTGATCTTTTCACAGTCCAGTTTCTTGGATTATTTGCCTGGAACATAGTACAAGAAGTGGAAATATAGACCATAACACATTCAGTTTCTAATATTATATTAAAAACAATTATTGTTCTGATGGAAAGACTGTCTCTTGAATTATGCACATGTCCCATATAAATACAATTCAATGTTCTGGAATTCCAATGTTTTACAGTATTGTCCATAATTTATTGTAACCCATGAAGAAAATCACCTCTACATAGTCAGTAGAGCACAGAAAAACATCTTTCCGATACTCCCTGCTTTCACCAATATCCACCTGTCGACAGCAGTGATATACCTTATTCCATGTCCTCACCCAAATCTGACTTGGATTTCTGGCCTTTCCTGTAGTTTCACTGAAGCAGTCTGTTAGTTATCTACAGGAAACTTTTGCTCATCTGTGACATCGTTGATATTATTTTCTAATGTATGTTTTTTGCTGGATAATCTTTCTTGTAAAATAAAAGATGTATGGCTTGCTTCCAGTGTGTGCGCCTGCCTAGTTGTCTTTCAAGGTCTTTTGCATAAAAAAGTTAACCTTCACCGCATTCTGATCATTTTTTTGAAACATGTCTGTTGGTATCTGATCATTGCTCAGTATTTTATTTTTTTAAACCTGTGGATTCAGTTCAGCTAAGTCTTCTTCCTTGAATACAATAATTTCTTGTTTATATATTTTCTCCCCATATGGTTGAGTGATGATCAATTATATTTAGTAAAGTTATTGTATCTATTACTTTATTTTAAAAATATTTTGGTCTGCTTCCTGTGAAGTTTAATATTTTGTTCACAGACTCCTTCAATATTGTAACTCAAGGATTGTTTTCTTATGTTCCTGCTCTGATGTATCTTGACCATATTCCTAACTTTTGATTTTATAAGTGTGGTTCTCTACACATGTCATTACAATGCTTTTCGTAGTCTTCTCAAGCATCCCTGGAAATCTAATCCCACCATTTCTTTTGGTTGTTTCAGTTACCCTATATTTAAGAGCAAATTTTAAAGTCTCGTCTAATATCAATTTTGGTCTTCCTTTCCTATCTTGTGGATGGATTTTCTTTTTCAAGTACAGTATCCTTGATGTCATCCCACAACATTCTGGCTTTCAGTCATTAGTGACCAATGCATCCAATCTGTCCTTGAGATCTTTCCTAGAGTCACTGTGGATATATTAAAGTATTAATTTGCCTTTCTTAGACTTGTTTTAATTTTCTCCAGCTTCAATTTTCCTTTAGGGCTATGGATATTCTCATATTGTTTTTCTGTGCTGAATCTTGAAATGTTTTCTGGGCAATGAATGCAATGCCAGTCTCTATCAGTGTGTCAATCCTGTCAAAGCAAAATAATGAAGGCCTATTTAAAAATGGCCAGTGCAAGTCCATGGAAACTCACTATTACAAGGATATTGAGCTTCTAGCATTTCATTTTAATTGTGATAGTTTCTGATCTTCTTTCTTGATCCATTAGAGCAATTATGAAATGGCATAGGACCACGCAGTGTTGTGTTCTGTTGTACATAGGGCTGCTTTGAGGTGGAACCAATTTGATGGCACCTGTGTTAGGCCAGGATGATTACAGAAACAGATCCAGTGACACTTATTAGATCGAGTAGTAATTATTTATCAAGAAAGCACCCAAGCCCAGTTCAACTCAAGTCTGTAAGTCTGATGCTAGTTCGTAAGTCCCTCTTCAGACTCACACAACCACAGGCAATGGTGCGGAATGCAGGAAGCTCACAGGCTGGTGGGTTCAGAGTCAGATGGATTCAAAGTTGGAGCAATCGTGGCAGGGCGCTGGCAGCTCTCAGGGGCAGGGCAGAATCCCAGCAAGCCGGCAGGGGAAAGGGACAGAGCGAAAGGGAGCTTCTCAGTTGTCCTTGTTAAAAGAAAGCCATACCCTAAGGAGGTATCATCAGACTGTGAACTGATTGATAGATTGAATCCCACCTGTATGCTTTCACACATCTTCAAGCTGACAACAATCAACCATCTACCACAGCCCCTAACTACAGCCACGAAGAACAGACCTATGAGCGCTACCAGCTTTACAAGTGATGGTAACCATTTAAATTTGCATCATGTTCCTAGTTTGCATAAGTGAATTGCTCTTTCACTGTTTCTTAACCTGTAGTGTAGAAAAAGGAATGGCTTGGACTAAAGTAATGAACTTCCACTCTGATCAACCCTGACAGATGTTTTATAAAGACCTTGCTCACATCTCCCTCCTAGGCAAGGACCAGAAGGCACCTCGTGGAAAGCCAGCCCAGTAATTCATCAGTCAGTCAGGATTGCTAGCTAGGGCGTCCGCTAAGTCCAGGTTACTCATCGGTGTGCAATTGTGCCAGAAAAAAAGGCATTCGTTTTGCAGCCCGCAACCAGAGCCCTGTTTACACCCTCGGTCTGAATCACTCCTAAAGCCATCTCAATAGCTCTAGACACACATTTCCAACCACTAAACTATAAAATCGTCCACGCAAATCCTGGAAAGCAAGGAGAAGCAGTATTCTTCCAGTTAACAAAGGTGGGGGGAGTAATTCAATTAATTAAGGAAGACAGCACACATATGCACGCACATCCCCACAAAATGAAAATTATTAAGACGCTTGGGCCTAAAACTATCCTGCTCATAAATAAATAGGACATGTAGGAAAAAAAGGTTAATTTTCTTTTTCTTTTCATTCTGGTCTGTTAGATCAGTCAACACCATCCTAAATGTTGTTATCAGAATCTTTTTTTTTAAACATTTTATTAGAGACTCATACAACTCTTATCACAATCCATGCATTTACATACATCAATTGTATAAAGCACATCTGTACATTCTTTGCCTTAATCATTTTCTTTCTTTTTTTTAACATTTTATTAGGGGCTCATACAACTCTTATCACAATCCACACATATACATACATCAATTGTATAAAGCACATCTGTACATTCTTTGCCCTAATCACTCTCAAAGCATTTGCTCTCCACTTAAGCCCTCTGAATCAGATATTAAGACTCTATAGAAAAGAAAAAAAAAACAAGTTTAGGGATAGGTGCTGTTAGGATCCAATTGTTCTGGGGCAGAAATAATATTTATGTGGTTCAATCAGTTTCAGTTCTGACCCCTCTTTTTTATTCTTATTGTAACTGCGAGACCATCTCCGAGGGCAACCTTTACTTTGATGAAGTTGCTCGATTTTCTGAATCAACAGACCTAGGTTGATTCTGAGGAAACATAGACTGCAGAGCAGAAGCCAGTGAAAGAAGGACCACACTCTTGAACCCCGCATATCATAATCCAGCGAACACGGATAGACCTTTGCCTGTCAACACTTATCACTTCAGCTCAAGTGTCTCTTAACCTAGATGACAACATTCCCCCAATGCAGGCCGCGAAGGAGAGATTTTCACTCTCTGCTCCCTGCTGAAGCAGAAAGCAGCTATAAAAGGATAGAGCTTTCTCGTGATCCAATAAAGAATTATATATATATGAACCCATTCCGGGGGATAGAGCCGGCAGAGGAGCAAATGCCGAGATCTAGACCAGAAACAGGCCTGCATGGTTCCCTTATATGATGAGAGGTCAGACAGCTCCTTAGACCCCAGTGTTGTCAGAGTTCCAGACCAGTGTCATGCTGCCGCCTCCCTCTGGCCCTCAGGGAGCCATCCCTGAGAACCCTTTGCTACCCAATGCCATCTCCTGAGACCTGGGCATTTTGGTTGAAATTCCCTGAATCTCCCATGCCCATCGATACCTCTTGTGTCCACTGAAACCTCCAAGCAGCTTTTACATGCACATCAGTGAAAGGAAGCGAATATGTCAATGTTTTAAGAAGTAAAGCTCTTCCCACCTAGGAAGCTCTAATAACAAAAGTCTCCAATATTGCTTCTTGTGTTGCCTACATGTCTAGTCAGAATAAACCCTTCTCTTGGTGAAAAACAAGAACCTACTTCTGGTAACAATTATTATTTTATTTTAGAAGCAGATTACCGGTTCCTTCTTCTAAGTTTCTCTTAAATCCAGAGGTTGTACTGGAATATCCCCAGGCTGGCTGACTTTGCTGGTATGTTCAATGTCAGTGACACAGCTTCCAGTGTCACAGGAACCCCAAATGACCCCAGAGCAGCAAATTGACAGACAAGAGTTGGGTCCTATTAAGCAGATATGTAATATCACTACTCAGATGAAACAAACTATCTATCAGAAATGTCGATAAACTTTAAAAGTGACTTTGGGTTCAGTTTTCAAAAATGACAAAATCAAATAACAACCCTCTGGTAGTTTAGAAGTCTTCTGTAATTGCAAATAGGAAAGAAAGCAAATTTCTGTCCTCGAAGTCATGTTCCCGATTGCTGCCATCCTTAGTATTATCTGTCCAAGAACAATTGGACCCTAACAGCACCTATGCCTAAACTTGTTTTTTCTTTTCTATAGATTCTTAATGTAAGATTGTGATAACAACATTTAAGATGGTGTTGACTGATCTAAAATACCAGAATGAAAAAACAAAGAAAACTAACCTTTCCCCGCTACATATCCTATTTATCAGAAGGATAGTTTTAGGCCCAGGCTTCTTAATTATTTTCATTTTGTGTGGATGTGTGTGCATTTGTGTGCTTGTCTTCCTTAATTAATTGAATTACTCCTCCCACCTATTTTTTTTCTGGAAGAATATTGCTTCTCCTTGCTTTCCAGGGTTAGGCCTGGACGATTGTATAGTTTAGTGGTGGGAAATGTGTCTAGAACAATTGAGATGGCTTTAGGAGGCATTTCCATTGAACCATACAGAGAATGCTTACTATACATCATGACACAGTTTGTATATTTACATTTCAAAGAGAACTATCACCTACCTGAAGGAAAGGATGGTCCTTTCCCATCTGCATTCTTCATGAATCCAGAGTCCATTGAAAGCACTAGCACGCAGTACGATTGAGTGTAGACTGTAGCTCATCACAATCCTGTGGGACAAGAGTAGTTTGGATGCATCAGAATTTCTGTGTAGAAATATTTAAGGGAAAATTTTGCCAGAACTTTCCCCCCTGGACTTGCTAGTGGTTAACAGACACATGCTTAACCATTTTGCCACCAGGGCTCCTGTAGAGGAAGCAATGCAGGTTTAATTATGATTTATTTCTCAGTTAATTCCTTATGTCCCATTGTTAGGATTATGAAATCCATTGAATGGTTTTCCTTCCCCCTGCAAGGCAGGTTTTTTTAAAAAACATTTTATTAGGGGCTCATACAACTCTTATCACAATCCATACATATACATACATCAATTGTATAAAGCACATCCTCACATTCCCTGCCCCCCTGCCCCAATCATTCTCAAAGCATTCGCTCTCTACTTAAGCCCTTTGCATCAGGTCCTCTTTTTTTCCCCCCTCCCTCCCCGCTCCCCCCTCCCTCATGTGCCCTTGGTAATTTATACATTGTTATTAGGTCTTATCTTGCCCTATCCGGAGTCTCTGTCCCCCCCCACTTCTCTGCCGTCCATCTTCCAGGGAGGAGGTTACTTGTGGATCCTTGTAATCAGTTTCCCATTTCCAACCCACTCACCCTCCACTCTCCCAGCATCGCCCCTCACACCCTTGGTCCTAAAGGTATCATCCACCCTGGATTCCCTGTGCCTCCAGCCCCCATATGCACCAGTGTACAACCTCTGCCCTATCCAGTCCTGCAAGGTAGAATTCGGATAATGGTAGTTGGGGGGAGGAAGTATCCAGGATCTGGGGGAAAGCTGTGTTCATCGGTACTACCTCGCACCCTGACTGACCCATCTCCTCTCCTAAACCCCTCTATGAGGGGATCTCCAGTGGCCGACACTTGAGCCTTGGGTCTCCACTCTGCTCATCCCCCTTAATTCTCTCTCTCTCTCTCTCTCTCTCTCTCTCTCTCTCTCTCTCTCTCTCTCTATATATATATATATATATATATATATATATATATATATATATATATATATATATATATATATATATACATACATATATATATATCTTTTTTTTCCATGTCGCCTTATACCTGGTCCCTTTGGCACCTCATGATCGCACTGGCTGGTGTGCTTCTTCCATGTGGGCTTTTTTGCTTCTGAGCATTGTACTCAAAGATAATTTTACTTTGAGGCAAATTCACCACAGGTCATATAAAAACAAAAGGAACCACTTAGATGCAGAAGTTAGGTTACACTGAATGGATACCATACTAAACTGTTTTCACTGAAATTTCCCGCACCTGCTATGATTGCTAAGTCACAATATTGTTAGTCAATGGGAAGATTTCATCCTGGTAAAATACAAATGTGCCATTTGTTTGATGTCCTGGGTTTGGCATGCCTCTGTGTGTGAGATTATGAGGAGGGGGCAAAAGAAAATTTTCATCCGGCACCTGTCTATTACCGAGTACGCATTCCCAGCAGAAGCTTTCTGGCACCATCTGGTTATAATCTTATGCTCTGAAGCATGATAATTGATGGACCTTTTAATTTTTATCTCAGCTAGTATAATTGCAGATGCTGTTCTTATTCAAAACGGGCCACATTCTGCCCATGGCCAAAAGCATACAGCTCCTTTTGACTTTAGTGTGAGGACAAGCGTAAGATACTGACAAGAGAACTTGTCAGTTTAATGCCTCTACGTAATTGCTTCATGAATCTTAATAAGCCTCTTTGTTTCAGTAATGTTCAATTGTGGAGAGTTTCACAAGTTATTTATTCATTTGCGTTAAAAAAACATTTCCTTGAACCCTTGCAAAAATTTCCGTTTTCATTAGAAAACAGATTTCCAAACCCCCTTCTGTCACCCCCCACCCCTCTCCCTCCACCCCCCGTGCCTAAGAAGTATGGCAGTGAGTCACAGGCTTTATGCAAACAAGTGTATCTGAGACTGTCTGAAAATCTGAGTACAAACATTCTAACAGACACAGAGAATGTATTCCTCAAAAGAACAAAGGCTCAAGAGAATTTATGCAGTGCCCTTTTCACACGGACAAGTGCAATTTATAGACAGCATTAAAAATCATGCCTAATTAAAGTGCTTTTAATTGAGTTCATGATCAATCCAATGGATGATGTAATCATCAGTAATGAAGGGGGGAAATGAGTCAATTTGTAAAATATACAGTGGGATTGATCACAGAGGACAATGAGAGATATGTCCGACTACCTCTTGCCCTGTGGGAAAGCATCAGCATAAAGAAAAGGAAAAACCACCGATTTCTAAAAGGATAAGAACAGGAACCTCAGTTTTTCAAGGAGTGAATAGCTACATTTTAAGGCAATAAATGTACACAAGCAAGGATGAGAAAATATACCTCTGTTAGGAGCTTAATCCACACCTGTGCAGGTTTATTCCAAACAAAAATGTTTTGATCATATTAGACTGATAGATTTTCTTGAAGGAAAAATAGCCATCATGGATGCTTATTATGAGGAAATTCTAAGAAATTTGAAATCCGTGTTGGTGAGCAGAAGGCCACAAGGGTTATGCCAATTATTATTATTATATTTCCCCATCGCGACAAAACACCTGCTCATTCTTCAAGCGTATCAAGGACTTCCATAAAATTCCAATGGGAAATACTTTCCCATCCACCCTATAATCCTAACATTGTACCCATCTGACTTCATATTGTACTCAGAATAATAGCAATAACAATATTGCTTTGCATAAAAAACATGATTTGCATCTCTGAAGTATGCCAAACCAGCCAGTGGTCACCGTGTCAAGAGAGTGTGCAGAATTCAGGGGTCAGAAGGCTGAAACACTGCCTTCAGAGAGTAGAGACCTAGAGGGATGTGTGCCATGAAACAAGGTTTATGGTGTGGTGTTTTTGTTTACTGAGATTTTGTAACAACACCTTTGATTCACCCTCTTATGCTTATGCATAGGTTGATTTGCTGACCCAGAACTGAAGTTCCTCCTTGAAGTATGAAATGAGTTTACAACACTATGAGTTTACAAACATGAGTTTACAACACTATGAGTTTACAAACATGACAACATGAAAAAACATCAAGACATAGTGAGCATGATTAAAGATTCAGGAGCAATCCCAGTCCATACTCCATAATAAAATACTAGAGACCTGAGTGAGGACTTTGAAAAGCACACATAGGCACACGCACCGGCACACACATACACAGCACACAATTACAATTTAGGGTAAGTTTTCTCATTGTTAGACCAAGAAATAGAATCACACCACCTCTCTTTTTATGACTCTGATTGTTAGATGGTGGTGACCCTGTCCTCACCCATAGCAGCCCTATGGACAGCAGAAGGAAACACCGCCCAACCTGCACCAGCTGCACAAGTGGTTGGTTCGTGAGCTCTTTGTCGCAGCCAATGAGCCAGTCCAGCTCCACAAGGGCCTGCCTTCCTCCTCACCGCCCCTGTGCTGCATGAGCATCCTCATTCACATGCCTCTACTTTTCTGTGACAGGCCTTATCCAATGTCCAACATTCACATGTCTCTGAGGCAACAGGGAGTACCTTGCCTTGGGTCAGGTGCACCTTAATGTTCAAAGTAACATCCTTGCTTTCCAACCTTTTAAAAAAAGAATTGTGCGGCAGATTTACCCAATAAACCGTGATCACTGATCTCCCGATTCCCACTTACAGGAGCAGTAATTGTGCATGCAAGCAAGACGAAATCCTTGACAATGGCAATCTTTTCTCCATTTATCGTGCTGTTCCCTTTTGGTCCAGCTGTGGGCATTTTGGTTTTCTTTACAGTGAGTTGTGTGTGTTATCTCTGTATCACAGCTTGTTAATAAGCTGTTCTCCAATCCTGATGCCACGCGCTTTTTCATGTAATCCAGCTTCTCTGGTTATTTTCTCTGCATACAAACTGAGTAAGAAGCAACCATGAGCACATCTTTCCTGACTTTAAATCATGCAATATACCTTGTCTGCTCCCACAACTGCCTCTTGATCTAATCATGTACAAGTTCCGAAGGAGCACACAATAAAGTGTCTTGGGGTTCCCATTCTTCTCAAGGCCATCCATATGTTGTTATAATCAATGAAACACATGTGAAAATCTTTCTGAAATTCTCTGACATCCATATGACATTGGTAATGCTATCCCTTGTTCCTTGTCCTATTCTGAATCTATTCTGGATTCCTGGCAGCTCCCTGTCAAGTTACTATTGCATTCGTTGTTGGATGATATTCAACCAAAACTTACTTACATGTGATCTAGATGATATTACCCTATTACTTTCACCCTCTGTTGGGTCACCTGTCTTTAGAATGGGTACAAAGATATGAATTAAAGACTATATAAATTTGAATTTATCATTTGACTGTCCCTTTTGAAGTCTAAAAGTGGAATTGTTCCGCATTATATAATCTGTTAACATACCAAAGGGTTTCCTGAATTTCTTACTGTCTAACATAGGACTCTCATGCATGATGATCCTGCTGTTAGCCACCATTGAGTCAATGTTGACTACTGGAGTCCCATGTGATAGAATGAACCAAACTTAGAGTCATGGAAGCCATGCTGACGCATAGTGATCCCCTGTGGGTTTCCACACTAACTATTTACTGAAGTAGAAAGCTCTCTCTTTTTCCCTTGGAGCCACTGGTGATTTCAAATTGCCGACCATGAGGGTCACAGTCCAATGTATAACCACTACACCAGTAAGGCTCCTATCTACATTCTTCCAAATTTGAAAATATTAAAAAAATCTATATTTGAGTCCAAAATAATCAATTGACTTTTAAAATATACACACATACTCACTGGCAAATTTTATATATATATATATATATATATATATATATATATATATATATATATATATATATATATATATTCTATCACCATAACAAATGGTAACTAATAAAACAATCCCAGTAAGGCAAATGGTATGAAGTTTGGAGATAGAAGGAGAACATACATCCAAAGAACAATTAAATTATAGCAAACTATAAGTCAATATTTTTAATCTGTTATACTTAAGGAATTAATTTAAACATAATATATTAATCCAGATTAAAGCACAAATATCATGAAGATCAGGAATATCAATTGTTACTGTTAGGCGATGTCAAATTGATTCTGACACACATTGAACCCTTACAATTATAATCAATACTACAATTGTAATCCTCATAATTATTGTTCTGTTTCAGCATATTTTTCAGCCACTATGTCGATATATGATCAATTAATACAAAGATAACTACTTGAGATTTAAAATCTACTGAGGAATTTAAATAGATAGAGATATCTATTTGAGATTTCCACATGTTATGTAATGTCAAGTGGTCTAGAAATAAAAGTAATAATATAATCAAATTACAATATTAATTTTACTGAAATATTCAGTTAACATTACCAAAATATATAGAATAATAAGAGTGTGTTAAGCAATTAGTTTCAAATATATAAGGAAACACAAAATATATTCTAATACATCGTCTTACAACAGAACTAGAGATATGTTGCTTACAAATACTGCTGAAATGCTAGATTTTGTAAAACAATGCCCTATAACATATTAAAATATACCTGAAATACACTGGAAGTTTTATATATATATATATATATATAATTTTAATTTCAAAATGCAGAGAAGATATAAATAAAGCAGGACATTTAAAAACAAGTAATCATAAAATGGAATATGTTATTAGAAGGCAAAATACCAATACTTCAATAAGTAAGTAATATATATTGCAATGGAATGAAAACTCTAAGACTAATGTGAACTAGGAAATCTAGTTAAGTCCTTTCCCAGGTGGTATATGCTAGAATATTTTAACAAAAATGGATCAAAAGTAAATAGAGAAAGCAAAAACAAATAAAAATATTTAGAAATGTTTATTAAATATATATCAGAAAGTAAGATAAAACACCCCAAAATAATTAAATTACTATGTATTTCAAAGAGTAAACTATACCAACATATTAGATTGTGCTACTCTTGGTTAAGAAGAACATTTAATAATTGAGTTTAAAAATGAAGAAATGTGCACTGTAAAAGTGAAACACGTTTTAATTCACCCAAGGGTTTAATGAAACAATTAAATTAATGTGGGGAGTGAAACTTTTTAATATGACTGTTATCCATGTCGTGAAGCTCCCACCGAATGCTTGAGTGGGACGGACTGTGCACATAGGGTGTGTGTGTGCCACTAAGAGAAGTGGGGGGCCAATTTTAGTCCAGCTGTCACCTCCGTAGCTATAATGGATGAGCAATCTTTGAAAGAGGGGCAGAGAGAGAAGTCCTAAGACTATTGGAAAAAGAGCCCCCATTTGAGATCTCTGCCTGAAGTTGTATAGAGGTCAAGAAAGGCACCAGAGGCTGAGGCAAGGAGATCATGAAAATAGATAGATGAGGGACACTAAGCAGGGATTGGCTTTCTGGACCACAGAGGAAGAGGCCAAGAGACACTGTCAGGGAGAGATTGAAGACAAGAGAGACTTGGCTGATGGCTGAAGGTGTTGGTGATAGAGACCAATAACTGTATCCATAATGATATTTGAACCTTTGCTTGCTTTAGATTCCTTTTAGATTCCTGAACAGCCTCCCACCACACCCCACTCATGGTACTTTCAATTATGATTATTTTGAGTTCAGTGTGGACATTGTAACAAATAATCAAATTCAGCATAGATATAGTGTACTGATTGGTTTCAGAATAGGTAAAGAAGAGTGGAAGGTGGAGACATGTCTGATCTCCTCCTGGCAATAAGGAAAAAAGAGGACTTCAGATATATCTCCTCATGGCATTTTTTTTGTTGCAGTTCAGCAATGGGGAAAAGTATAGTATTTGAGAAAATGTAATTTTCATAGTCAGGTATATAAATTAGCTGATGATAGATGGGTAGATAAATAAATACATAAGAAATATAATTATATAACGGAGATAAAATTATAAATATACAATTTTAGTATATTAAGATGTAAGCAAGACAGAGACTAGCAGAGTGGATAAGTAAACAGGACCCAACAATGCAATGCTTATATAAAACATACTTTATACATACAATAGTCTTAAGGTTAAGGATATAAAAATATACCAAGCTAATGCAAATCTGAAAAAAGCAGGAGTGCACCCATTCATTTTTGATAAAACAGATTTCAAGGTAAAAGCCATCATGTATGTGATAAAAAAAAGGAATTAAAAGAATAATTTTACAAGAGTATATGAGCATAAACTTAATAAATATCTATGCACAACATGAAAGACCTTCAAAATATATTAATAAAACTCTTATAAAAATAAGAGATACATTGTCAATGCTACAATAATAGGTCACAGAACTCTCAAGGAAGGACAGATTAACTGGAACAAAAATCAATACATGCACAGAATAGCATGATTAATGAACTTGACCTTTTAGCTATATACAGAACACTTCATCCAACATCAGGGCTATATACGTTCTTTTTCAGTGCATATAGAGCACGCTCCAGAAGAGACAGAATGCTAGGCCACAAAGTGATAATACATTTTAAAATATTGGCTATTACCAAAAAGATAACTCATAAATAAATCTAAGCACCAAAGCAAACAAACTAACAAACAAAACCAGCTGATTTTGATAAAATTCCAAAACACATTATCTGGGCAAGAGATTTAGACTTTTCAAAAGCAACAACACTGACCTGTCCCGCGGGTCATCAACAGCATGGGTACCTGAAAGAAGGACTGGGAATGAAGATGGGCAAGAGACAGGGAGAATGAAGATAAGACAAGAGTCTGCTGAAGTCTCCTTTATTGAGCTGAGAGCAGAGGCTTAAATAGCCAGCGAAGGGCGGGCACCATTACGTCATATGGAAATAAGGTATAGCTGGGGTAGCCAATAGTCACGCACCTAGCAAATAAGGAATAAATGGCGGGCGATTGTGCTCAAACAGGTCCGCATGCTAATGAGGCATACTGGGCGCCTTTTGGAAGTGCCGCTAGGTGTGTGTTGTCCAATGAGCATAGCGGCTGCTAGCAATTGAGCACCAATCCTAGCAAAGGTCAAGTAACTAATGACTACAGGGAAAACAAGGGCAGCAAGACCATTAGGCACAATCTATATGACAAAAACCGAGAGTAAATACCTGAAGGTTGTATATGGCTTTGATCCAGGACTGAGGGACATGCAGTTCCCTACACAACACATTAATCACCATTGAGTCTATACATGCTCTTAGTGACCCTACGCTGACCTTGTGGTGAGAAACCCATGAGTGCCCCTATGTCACCAGGGCTCCCTTTCCACAATGGGACTAACATTTTCAAAAAAATGAAGCATGACATGATTCATGCCACATGCAAATGCAAACTCAAGAGAGATCAAAGACCTAAATATCTACCCTCCAAACCTCAAAAAAAAAAAATCACTGCCATATAGTTATTTCAAACTCATAGCTACCCCATGGGTCAGGTAGAACTGCTGCTGAGAATTTCTGAGACTATAAGTATTCACAGAAATTAAAAAAGCCTTATCTTTCCTCCAGAGAGCTGCTGGATGTTTCGGACTGCAGACCAATCAGTTAGCAGCCTGATTCGTAGCTATTATGTCACCACAGTTCCTCGAGAACTACAACCACCATCCTTTGGGGGAAAAAGATTTAGAGCTGATACCAAGGGCTCAAGTAGAAAGCAAGTTTTTTAGAATGATGAGGGCAACAAATGTACAAATATGTTTGGCACAATGGATGGATGGATGGATGGATGGATGGATGGATGGATGGATGGATGGATTGTGATGAGCTACACAAGCTCCCCAAAAATGATTTTAAAAATTAGCTGCATGGAGTCCCCATTGCTGTAGACTAAAGTTAGCTTGCTGACAAAAAAAAGAAAAGAAAAATGAAGAGAAAAAAAGAAAGAAAAACATTTACACAGCAAAAAACAAAGTGAGGACTGAGAACTCCTAAAATGAAGACCTCTGTACACGTCACAAGGTTGAAGTTGCCCAGGATTTTGTCCTGCTGGGATCCACAACCAATGTTCATGGACACAGCAATCAAGAGATCAAAAGTTGAGTTACATTAGCTAAATCTGCTCACAAGACCTTTTCTGACCCAAGCCCAGGTATTTTAAGTGCCTCATATATACACACGAAGGTTACACATTGAATCAAAAGACCATAGAATAATTGATGCATTTGAATTGCGGTGATAGAGAAGAATATTGAAAGTTCCATTCATGATTCAAGGGAAAAATCAATTTATTTTGGAAGGAGTTTTATCACCAAGTGCTCCCTAGAGGCAAGGATGGCAAGACCCCATCTTACATACTTCAAGCATTTTGGAACATATCAGGCGAGACCAGCCCCAGGAGAAGGCCACTGTGTTTTTTAAAGTCGAAGGGCAGTGACAGAGCAAGGCTCTCTAGGAGATACACTGCCACTGTGGCTGCAGCAAGGGATTCACACGTAGGAACACCGGGAGGAGGGCTCAGGGCCAGGCAGAGGTTCATTCTGTTGTGCAGGTCACTCTGCATCAGAACCAACTCGGTGACACCTAAAAGCAACCTAACACTGTCTTGCATCACCAAAGAATACAGCCAACCTACTTCACCCAAAGAATACAAAGAGAACCGCGGGAGTGGGGAAAATATTATTTTTGGCAATACTATATTCTATAAAAAGTTTATCACCAAAATTGACAGAAAACTGCAGCATCTCCTTTGGAAAAATATGAAAAAATCAAGTAGATATGCACAAAAATGTGAATAGACATTTCAGAAAAGTTGTAGTCCAGGTGACCAGCAGTCATAAAGAAATGCTCCCGATCACCAGTCTTTGAGAGCTGAAATTGAAAACAACAAAGAACTAGGACCTCACACCATCTCTGTTAGGGAACTTCAAAAACACCGAAAGTAACAAGTGGCGGGAAAGATGTGGAGGGAGTGAAACTCTACTACATTGTTAGTGCAGTGGTGGAAGTATACAGTCAATGTGGAAATCAGTATGGCATGTCCTCAAACAAATATGAATAGAAATTTCCTAAAATCTAACAGTCTCTCTAATCATTATACCCTAGCAAGATCCTCAAACTTTTAAAACAGGGGGCCAGTTTATTCTCCCTCAGACCCGCTGCAGGGCCAGATTATAGTTTTAAAAAGACCTATGAACAAATTCCTATGCACACTCTACATATCTTATTTTGAAGTAAAAAAACAAACCGGGAAAAACACCCAGCAGGCCAGAAAAATGTCCTCGGCGGGCTGCATGTGGCCCACGGGCCATAGTTAGAGGACACTTGCAAGGGCATTGATGGATGGGTTCCATGAATCCGTGAGACTGAAACTCTCACTGGAGGAGAAAGCCGTCTTTTCTGCTAGGGCATGTCTACTCCATCTCTCCCCCCATTTCTATTTTTGATCAGTGTCTTTTCCAATTTCTCTTTGAGCTAATTCCTTATCATTTCATTTAATGCACAGGGTTCTAAGATCTTCAAATCTTCACTTGACTTTCCAGAGCCCTGGGGGTGTACTACCTTAATTAGCCATGATTTTATACTACCTTAATAACTACTTGATTTCAGATGCAAATAGTTGATAGTATAATAAACCATTGAGTCACCCTGCCTGCCCCATTGGTTCATGTGCACTAACTGCAAAATCAGTCCTTTCACTCTAGCTGTCTTGAGTTCAGGTTTGAATTCACA